>NC_054558.1:19345777-19463277 GCF_017654505.1 Polyodon spathula | reverse complement strand
ACCCTGCTCCACTCTGTGCCGCTGTTAACTTGTACCATCTGTGACTACGCAAAAACAGGGCACGGCACTGGGACTAGCATTGTGCAGGTCCATCTTTAATCACAACTGTCCTGGGTCTCCTGTCTCTAAAGAAAGCACCAGAGGGGGCACTGTAGTGTAAAAATAATCCCCTTTGCGCTGTGTGCTGTATATATGCCATCCTTCACAGGCCAGTGAGAAACAGGCCACAGACTGATCTAATTGCTATTCTCAGGTCAGAGCCTGCTCAAATTCACACTTGTCAGAAAGATGAACATTCTGGTATTAGTGGATTTAACCCATGCTAATTAGGACCAACACGTTGTGCATTGGGTCAAATAAAACTGAAATACTTAGCTGACTGCCTCGTAACGCCAGATTTCTAGTTCAACAGCAGCTTGAACATGCTTGCATTTCAATTGCTGCACCCCTCAGGTTTATGTTGCAAATAATTTTTCAAATGCAAGCAGCTGGTTGTTTTAAGGATGACGACGACAATATCTACAGCAATTTGAAAATCTCCGTTTCATTTGGAGCATGAATCATGGAGAGAGCACGCCGTTTCCGGGTCGATCTTACTGATTTTTCTGCTTTATTCCATTGCAGTGTCAAGGACAACGCTAGTCTAACACAGCAAAACACTGTTAGAACACATTGCCCATTTACCTCTCACTAAAATCACTGGTTTGCACATACTATAGGTTACTAGAAGGGAGGACACTACAAGCCACCTGCAGTTTCAGACTACTAGTCTATGGGGGTTAGTGGTTGCACTTTCTAAGCAACACAATCTGCTAGTACAGCAGGCTACTCTTACTACTGTACTTACTGACGAGACTCCTGTCACTGTAACTGTTGGGATAGCAGAGCTACCTTTCGCACTGCTAACAGAGCTTTGCATCTGCATATGAGAGCATAGGGTAAGGAGGAGACTGAACAAAAACACATTGACATCACCCAGCCCTTCCCCAAAGTGCGTCAAGCAATCCGCAGGACCGCATTGCACACCTGCATAGCACATGTACTGTGCATGGATATAACTAAAGGAGGTCTGTTGTTTTCAGACTGTGTGTGTGTGCTGCAGGTAGAGAAGCAGGCTCATATACTAGCACACATAATGCAGGGGTGGAAATAAGACTCCCATTGCATTCCATTCCTCTTTTTACTGTCTAATAAGACCCACCTGAGCTTGATTCCTATGCAGTGTGGCTACTCAAGCCTATATTAAAACCTGGAATGGGTGAAACTGCCATGCAACAGGAGTCTTGCTTCCATCCCTGCACTGAAACCAGAGTGTTGTAAACACTTATTAATAAACACATCTTAACATATTTCAGTTTCAGCATTCTGGAGTCATAAAGGACCCTAATTTAAACAATGGATATTCCTATACTGTAGTAGCATTTAACTGAACACTGCAAGCGATCTGTTTCTAGTTTGAATGGATTAAACATCATCTTCCCAATGGAGCAATATCATGCTATATCTTTCCACGCAAGACATGCTGTGCAGGAGATATATATATCATATATTGTAGATTCATACCTCAATAGCGCTCAGTCTCTCCACACTGGAAGCAGCTGAATCCTGAAACAGATTTCCTGGGGAAAAAAACAAAACCCAGTAAGGGCTTCTGTGGGTTTGTATTTTAATGATCAATAATAAATAAGTTGACGGGTGGTTACACCGATCACCAATAACCTTGTACTGCATCAGGCAGTCCTGAAGATTAGTGTTAATTGGGGTCTGTGAATCCAGACATCAAGGCACTTGAACACAATGGCAGCAGTCTCGACTAGAATAGCAATAGGATAGAATAGAATAGGACTTTGTTGTTTTCATTTGCGTCAGTCATGCACCTGTCTACTGCCTCCGATTCAGGGTTGCTACGGCTTCATCTTCCCTGCCGGTGTGAGCGACAGCGTGTGGGCAATCGGGAAAGGACACGGGCTGTTCTGGGATGTTTCTGTGTCGTTATCTGTTGTGTTATTTTAAATATTTATAATTCTTAATTTGCTTTTACATGTCTGCTGTGTCTGTCCACCTGCCATTTCCTCCGTATCTTTACTTTTCTATTTTATTTTTCAGTTTAAGACTAATTTATACACTGTCAATAAGTCACTTTGGATAAAAGCATCTACTAAATAATAATAATAATAATAATAATAATAATAATAATAATAATAAGCAGTCCTGAAATCTGTGATACTGTTTAAAACACTCAATTTCATATGTGTATTTTAATAATACCTATTCAAATGAGATTATATAAGTTTAACCCTATTACATGATACAGGATTTACAGCAAGTGGTAATTAAGACATGACACTCAGGACGACAGATTCAAAAGGGATGCAAAAAATAATGTAGTTTCTTAACCTTTACCATGGTTTTCATTCAGTAAGTGCTACACAAACCGACTATTTGATTATTCGGACTGCGCGCTCGACAGAAATCAGTGCCTCAGGTAAGGCTCATTGTGGTTGATTGCTCTAATTTACCATTCAAAGTGAAACAAGTGAAGCAGCAGCTGCTTGGGTTTGTCTAAGAAAAGCAGTGACCATCACAGATCCCCGCAGCTGCTTCTTCACTTGTTGCACTTTGCGGTAGCCAGATCAACACCAATGACTCTCGCCTGATTTCCGCGGGGAGCTCAATCTGAATAATCAATTCGCGCAGCACGATGTCCAGCAGAAACTAAGCGAGAAAATGGACAGAGTGAAACATTACTTCACACACACAGAAACTCCAAGAGCTCATTCTTACCCAGCTCCTCATCAGCCTCCGCGCTCTCAATCTTATCTATGAGGTCATTCGAATTCCACTTCGTGATCTTCTCAGAAAAGATCTCCTCGCTGTCAGATAGGTCCTCTGAACAAGAAGAAATAAGACAGTTCAGAGATGGAAATAAAGACTCCCATTGCAGAGCAGCTCGATTCAACCCTGGTTTTACAAGAAGTTTAATTAGACACGTCTCAGATTTTTACCTATACACTGGGACTAATCAAGCATGCAGTAAAACATGGAATGGGTCAAACTACTATGCAAGAGGAGTCTTATTTTCTCCGCTACAGCCCCAGTCTGACATTGGGGTGAAATGAGAAAATACACTAGGTTTAATTATTGTGATCAGCTGCTATCTAAGCACAGCAAACAAAGCTGGTAATATAAGTTGTTCAACAAAATATTGCGTAGCATTATAAGTTTTAAAATAAATATGCACATCAACCAAAACTTAGGTTCACTTTAGTGATGCACGCTGGTTGTTCTCAAGGAAGTTAATGTTTTGTTGATTTTCAAATGGTGGAACATACAGTAACACAAGCTCTAAACTATCTACTAGAAACACCACATCAAAAGAACATGTAAAACATTAGAGTTAGTTAATAAAGTCATGCACAAACAGAGTAGTTTGTGTATCCTAACACACACAAGTGTGGGCCATCATTCAGGATCACAGGAGATAGTCAAATGATGCTCATTTAACAGCTGGAGTAGTGGAGCATGCAAATTAATAATGCTGGAATCGATCGAGACAATTTACCAATGGCATCGAAGAATTCATCGTCGGAGCTGTCCTCTGAGTCTCTCGCAATGCTCTGCATCCTCCACTCTGATATGCTGTGACGAGAGGGGCTCCCTGAAAATGAACGGACCAATAACCCTGAGATTAGTCTCGTCCTGCTGCAGAGGCGCGGGCTCCTTGCTTCGTATCCTGCAGGGTTTCCAAATGGGTTTGGGGAAGCTCTGTTTGAGCAGAGACTGGCTTCAAGCCTGGAGGGATTGGAGGACACAGCGTGAAGCTGAAAATGCAACAGTTCCCTCGGTCTGAGCAGCGGAGAGCTGCAGAGCTGGAAAAGGCTACTGCGGTTACTGTTGATCTTCGTTCTATTAAAAGCCCATTTTCCAGTGAAACTGAAGCCACTGCTGGGAATTTTAACTTTGTGATTTACTGCTGGATACAGATTCATGGGATCTGCGGGCTGCTTTTTATACAGCAGTCTTTAAAAGTTGTTAACAGGTTTGCAGACAATAAAAAGCCAACATGGGTTGTTTGCAAACAGTGACAACAAAGTCCAGACGCAAAGCCAAAGGGGTGACATGCACAAGCCTCCTGCAATATCTTGCACCCTTACTTATTACATGATATTCTATATATAGTCCCAATTAAAACAATCAAGCACAGTGATGTGTAAAGAAAACACGTTGAGTGATCTGCGCAGTTTCTAGCTAATCTGGGAAACAGAAATTGGGTCACTCTGCTCCTCCTCCTCCTCCTCCTCCTCTTCTTCTTCTTCTTTTTCCTCCTCAGTAGCTGCGATTTGGCTGTGGTCTCTATCCTGTCGCTCACAGCGGCCATATTCTAAATCTACTTTCTTATTATAATCTCAGCCCCCCACCCCCCCTTCCAACCTGAGCTAATTACTGGTTCTAGTTTCAGCTCTCTCCGCTCAACCATCCCCGTTCCTGTGGGAAAGGGTGGCATTGTGATTGGCACCACAATGGCTCATCTCCCAGCTGTGACGTCAGCAGCGCTCAGCTAATTGCTTCTATAAATACTGAAGGAACTATTGTGAGACACAGACTGTGACAGTAAGTGTCGAGGAGGGGGGAGGAGTTATTTACAGGGAACAGGGTGCTGATAAAAACTGTCAAAATGAAACCCCGGGAGTAGACACTGTCGAGCACCACACTGAGATATGGAAGCACCTGCAGATGTATTATTTCTACCGACCTCTTACGGGCTAAAGATACAGTGTTCGGTACAGAGGGTTAATGCTTTAGCCTTTCACCTCTCGAGGGCTGAGTTCAAACCAGGCTGAGAGGGGTTATGGATTACAAACACAAAGTGATAACTTGCTTACTTGCTCAAAATAAAAGACCTACCTGATACACTGTCTCTTACGTATTTTTATACTGTAATTTGCAAACTCATAACCAAGTATATAATGGCTTTCCTCAATAGTATGCTGTCTTTAGAATCATCACATATAATACTTTATTTGGGATAATATAAAATCTGTAGACTGAACTTGTTTGTTTCTTTTTGTAATAAACTTGGTCACAAAGATATCCTGGCCAGCGCGGGAAACTCTGCAGGGGTAATATAAAAATATCTCTGGCTCAGTGCCAATGCCCATCTGTTCAAGAGGCTCAGGTTTCTTCTGTGTCATCTTGAAAGTAGCAGGACAAGGTTATGTATCGCACAAACAACAAGCATTCTTTATTATAATGACTCTTCATTTTAATTCAGTGGGTGAGGGTGTAACTCACATTGTCTTATGCTCCCTTCGCAGCCCCTCTGAAAGCCTCTAGTGTCATTGTGTTCCCTTAGTTACTGTACTGTGTACTGTAGCAAGGCTTTCCAAGACCAAGAATCCAGTCTCTGGTGCCTCCCCTCCCAGGCACTTTCCCTTCGCCCGCCTTTTTTATTTTAATTAAAATGTTATTATTGTGCCCAAGTATTTTACCCACGATGTTCTCCCCGTTTTAGAATGTCCAATTCTTTTTCCCCCTCACTGCAGCAATTCCCCACACAGTTCAGTGCAACCGAAGGTTCAGTGGATGTCCTCCGATCCCACGACCAAGCCAGCTTTCTTTTCTACACCCAGGAACTCAAGAGCAGATGTCAACAAGCTAACAGTGGAGGACAAAGGCCATCCCTGCAGGTGTCCACCCAAGCTCACTGGGCACCAGGCTAGTAGGGTCCACCACAGCATGATGAGGAGAAACAGTCCCTTCCATACCCACAGGAGCGCCAGAGCCACAGTGAGACTCCCTCCGGAATCCCCAGTCAAGACCGATGACTTTGCACGGCCAGGACGCAAACCAGGCTTTTACCAGGTCAGCCACTCGGGGACCCCTTTCTCAAAACACTGTAGAAAACATGACTGTGTTACACGGGCTGGTGCCGGTCCCAACCTACCTCCTCTCTTGGAAGAGCGAGAAGACTTGGAGGACGTGGACCACTGCTTGGTGAGCTCGCCGTGGCTCTGCAGCGTGTCTCCCATGCTGCCGGAGACGTCCTCGGCCTCGGAGGCAGCGATGGCCTTTGCCTCCTGGTCCTTGTCGGCCGGCGAGGTGCTCGCTCCGTTCTGCTCTGCCTCGTCGTTGCAGCTGAACTCGGCCATCTTCTGAGCCAGCATGAGCTGTGTCTCGTGCTCCAGCTGCCGGATGTCCGCGATGCTCAGCCCGTACCACTCATCCTGCCAGCACCAGGCCTGCCTGTGTGCCCGCACCATCACCTTCCTCAGGGCTGGAGGAGCAAAAGCATCATCTTTTAAAGAGAGGGTTGTACCTTCACAGCAGGACTACACTTACCAGGATGCATTAGGGTGCGAGTTGAAAAGCCTGAACTGTCCCAAACTGTCCTAGTGTACATGGAGTCATATGGTAACCATATTTAAAAAGACACTCTCTCAAAAGAAAAACAAAACTTGCATCTAAAGGACGCTATATAAATGAAACTAGTATGGTATATCTTTATTAGTTCGTTATCAATGGGAAGGGCTTAAACTATTACAATAATCTTACATTTTTTTAAATAAACTGATACTATTCATAAATACGTTTTAAATAACTGAATTGTATATACAGTGTAACAGATATCCTGATCCCAACGTTAACACAAGAATGTGTAAACAGTCATAATGCTTTTTATCTTGAGTCAATGCCAATTAATTGTTTTAAATTGCAACTGGCTGTGAACACAAGTCGAAATATGCATTTTAATGCAGTTTCAAATCAGCAGTAAAATACTAATTACCCGAAGTAATAATTGACATCCAAAGAAACGATCCTAGTTGCTGCTCAGGGTCTTTTTCCACTGTTTCTTTAAATGTCATAACAAGTAGTGATTCATTTGAGCTGGTAAATTATAAAAGGCTATACAGTATAGCTAGCTACACCTACTCACCAATAAAACTCGAATGGGAATCAAGCTGCAGATACAGGGCATTCAATTAAACATTTATATAACCGTTATCTGTGTTTTAGTTTTTCCCCCTCCATAGACCTGGCGTGTAAAACTGCCTCCAACACAGAATGGCAAATGTAAAATCTGTGGAGGCGGGAGGAGAAACATATACGATATTTATTAGGCTTAACTACATTTTGCTATGCTTTTACCGTGGTAAAGGTTTCATGCATGTACATGCACATACTGGTGTACAGGCAGAGTCCTGCTATTGCACTGACCTACGTCGTGGATAAACCTCTCGATCTTGGACTGCATTCCCCAGTATCGGAACTCCACTTTGCACAGCTTGTAGGCGCACATGATGGGCATCTTGCCCGGGTTGTTCTTGATCTCCTCAATCCAGTCCTCCGTCAGGGGCCCCCTCTTGGTCTTCATTGATTTGTAGAGTTTGGGGTCCTCCTCTGCCATGTACTCGTGAGGAGGGATCAGATCCTTAACGATATCGATGGGATCTGTGGGGGAGGGGTACCTTTTAATAGCCCAGAGACTAGAAAGCTTCCTGTGCTGAACCGTCTCTTCTAGAGAAAATATTGAACTCTATTGCATGTGTACCAACATGCAGGTCCTCAGTAGAGCCACTAGTACGAACCATAATTACAAACTCCTGTCAAAGCCGACTTGGATGACCTTTAAAGTATACATGCATCTCCTGCCTAAAAATGTAGATGTGAAACGCTAGTGAGAACACTGAAATTCTAGCGGTAGTAATGCTGCGAGTGGTTTGGGGATAATGGACTGGACTCCAAAAAGGAAAGAAGATGCTCTCGTTACTAATAACCACTAGATGTCTCCCTCGAAGCCTGTGCTGTCACCAATGCTTCTTGCAGGCAGACTGGGGAGGTTATGCAACAGCGCTTCAGCGCTGCCATCCACTCTCCCTCTCCATCACTGCCCCGCTTTGAATCACATCTTGATCCACTCTCCAGCAATCTCAATCTGTTTGTGATTCTTATCTGTTAAAAGTAAGGACTTGGCTCCTTTCAAAAGCCAAACACAGCATTTCCCACATTCTGAAGCAAAACACAACCCCAAAAAAGGAAGCTTTTAAAAAATGCGTAACATTAAAAAAGCACACAGCAATGTCAGCGTGCTAATCACAGCCCCTGTTGTTCCCTGCTCTCAGCGAGTGTAGCTGCACAAAGAAGCAGGTCACTGGGAGACTGGAAACCATGCTGTATTTGAAACAGAGCCCTAATTAAAACAGCCAATCTGTCATGAATATAAAGGAGGGTGAGGCAAAAGCTTTGTGTATCTGTTGTGGACCGTGTAAAGGTCTGTTATCAATACGTACATTCAAATTGGGCTTGCATTTAAAAATGTCATTATGGTGTAACTCTCCTGACAGAAGGGTTTACTCTACTCCAGTCTCTGTATGTTCAAACACAAGTCCCTTCCACACAAATTGCTTACAAGAGACGGGCTTTTCTCATTCCTAAACTGTTCTTATAATCTTTTAAAATGCTCCCCGTTAGAAATGTAAGTGAAAGATTCCAGGTGGGGGATACTGTACCTAGAGTCCTCTGTCTCCTGTCTGACGGTGACATGTTAAACACATCGATCTCGTCTCCTGTGTCAGGCTTGTAATAGGTTTCAATGTCAATTGAGAACTTCTCCACGAAAGGGCAGGTGTATCTGTAAAAACACAAACAAATAAACACATCCTGCTTCACGGTGTCGTGATGGGTTAGCCGTGGAATTGCAGGTAAAAGATGAGCGTCACCCATGGGTGGGGTCATGGGGTTTTACCACTGGTATGTTTGTTTTTAGAAACTGTGGACAAGCTTTACTAAAAACGTGCTTTTCAAAAAAAAAAAAAAAAAAATGTTGGGGTGTCCAAAGTTGGCTCTTGTTCCAGCCAATTACACCTTCATTCAGAACCTGAAGTAACTCATTTTATTTGGTTCTTCATTTCTTTGGTTGAAAATAAATCTTCCTAAATCTCTGCTCTGTTCTGGAAGGTGAACAGTCAAGTGCTGAAAACAATTACCTCAGTGAGGGGCCCTTTCACTTATCCCTCAAGACGCGCTTGAATTCAGCGGTGCAGCGTTAAGTGTGGAGGCAGAGCTGCTCCCTGTCAGGGCTGCCTGGAGCCTGTAATTTAGTGGGTAAGTCTGGAAACCAGTCCCCCTCACCGATGACTTTGAGAAGAATGGGCCTAATTTAGGAAGGGCTTGAGGGTGCCAAAACTTGTAGATTAATTCTTGCAAAGTTCCCCTACATAATAAATGATCTTTTTTTTAGTACAGATGATGTCCTCCGCCAGTTATGAATCTATTTTAATATATGAAAAATGTCCACGGAATAACCTATGCATTAAGTGAAGAAAGTCACATCAGAGGTTAGTGATTGAAGTTGTCTTTCTGAAATTGAAGTTGTTTCCGCTCTAAAGACTGTTTCTCAGTAACCACTGTTTTTTTAACTCCTATTATTAAAATAACGTGGACAAACGCAAAGCACCAACCGAATGAAATGGACGCTTGCCTGTGTACAAAACATACAGAATCTGTTATGCTAATCTGTTATTTTAATCTATTATTTTAAAGCTAAGCAACACAATTGGAAGCTTGCGGCTGTACTGACACAGCCCGCTGCACAGTGGGTTGCAGGGATTTGGCTGTGCCTCACAGCTATCCGAGGCGAGAGTGGTCTCAGAAGAACCACATGTTGTCCTTTGTGCTGTTACTCACTGTATTGTGCACAGGGAATGTTTGGGAGATTCATTTCAAAGCTACTGTTTTGGCTTCCTTCACAGTTACCCTTGCAACACTGCTCCTGTCTGACACAGAGAGCTCTTATCAGGTATTTACTGTCTGGGTTTTTATAAACATGCCAAGTTACTTTCTCTTTCCCGATAAGCCTTCCCATGGAGTGTTTATTATGTAACTGTACCATCCTTCTGGAGGCGGGTAGCCATTTACCTGAACTATTACTGATGGATAACGTTTTCACAGATACTGTGTTAAAAGCAAAAAAAAAAAAAAAAAAAAAAAAACCATCACCCTGGATTTCTCACTTTCACAACATGTGAAAATGAGGGCTCCGAATTCCCTCACACGCATTGGCATGACTCACCACAGCTCGACCACGGCCTCATTTCTATATTGTGATTATCTTTTTAGTTTTAGTCTTTTTCTTATGGAGCACAGTGTGTTAAGTTTACAAGGCTGAAATACTGAGGCGTTGTTTAAAAACCAGTGTGATAGTGTTGAATGTGTGACTTGGACCTCCTGACCTCTGTTCAGTACACATTTCTCACAAGCAGAGGATCCAGTCATGCTTATTTCTTAGTATAGTTTATTCACTTTGTGCCCACAGAGAAAGAGAGATACCTGGGATTATAGTAACTGGGGTTAAATTTAACCTTGGGCACCATTAAGGTTAATGCAACAAGAAAGATCTCTAAAAGGTGTTGGAGAACACACAGTGATGTCATTAAATCACAGCCTCCTGTACAGCACATTGTGACCGCATGGGAACAGCTCTTTGTGTTTGTCACAAGACAGTATCCTTTCCTCACCGTGTTCTAGTATAGGGATAGGCATTCCAGGACTCCTCTTCTACTCTCAATGCAGCTTTGGGCAAGATGGACCGGAACCAGCTGGGTATATGCATCCCGATGTGGTACACTTTGTGAGTGTACTGCCCTGAGCCTCCCGGGCCGTCTGTGTAGGGCCTGTTCTCCAGGATCTCCACACCGCTCCCCTCCCCGCACGTCTCGTCGCGGCTCTTTTTCTGCAATCGCAAAAGAAAACGGGACGCATTTACTCAGCAGCTCTGCGCGCTGGCTGGGACAAGCCCGCCGGGCAAAGTTCTCAGAAGCTATTTACTCCAAACCGTCACAATCCAAAAAGAAGAAACAACCCCAATAGAAAGTTACCAAACCAGATATAAACAATAAAGGCTTTTAACTGAGGAACTTGCAAAGGAGGCTTCGTGGTTTCTTTCTCATTTTAGAATTGTAGTGGCTTTTTTTTTTATTTTATTTTTTTTATCCCCTTTCGCCTAAAAATTGTGCTAATAACGATTTGTTATAGCTAGATTAGTAATAACTTTGAGCATCTCGCCCTAACTAAATGTTTAGGCTCTCCACAGCTTTTCTGTACTGCTAACCCTCCATTCTATTTTACAGGAGAAAAGTATGAAATGTCCTGTTACTGTGAACCTATGCAGCGCTTTCATAGGATCACTAGTTATCTATACAGAAAGAAACCAGTGTGCCTATAGCGTGTTCCAGTTCACAGCTGTGACTGGCTACCAGTAAACCTGCAGTTGCTGGAAACTCCATCAAGGAAGAAATCTGAAACTGAAAAAGGTAAGCAATTCCACCTGACACTGAAGCCACTGTTTGCAACCACAGACCTTGAATGAGATACAGTTTCAGGAAACGTCATGTCAATGACAATCCTTCTCACTTACAGCAAGAGTGCAACAAATAATAAATTGAGAACACTGTATAACTTCAAAAAGACAAAGACGCTGCTTCCACTAGAGGATCTGTCCAAGTGAATTTATGGCACAGCTCAATCTTTTACGAGGAAACCACCTTCTAAAGTGACCTGTTCTTTATTTCTTTAAGACTCATTGTCATCCCGCAGGGGAAGTGTGAATGCCTTCTCTGCAAAGAAGCAGCCCTGAAAGTGACAAAGGAGAAGCGACAAAGAAAAGAACATCTTTATATACTAATTACTAAAAAGTCAGACATTATGTTTCTTTAGTGACTAACAAGCACATATTTAGGTAATGTTTATAATTGAACGCATGTACAGTATGGGGCTCCAATGCTGCGCAGTGCTATGCATATTTATGCATTACACTGATCCACCGACTATGGCAATGCAAACGTAAAGAGCCTAAAGTGGGATTAGGCTACTTACAATGGTTTTATTGTGTTATCGTGTTCACCCGCTTTAGTGTGGCAAACAGACGAACACCATCGTGTTCCCATTTTTTTAACGAGGACCCTATAAAGCAGCCTTGCTTCTAGGTATTCTCACCCAAACTGCTGACATCTCTAATGCAAAAGATGACATCTCTAATGCAATAAAAGACAGATAACACATGACGTATATATAAAAGATACAAATAAAACCTCCGGGACCCTTCTGCCTTTCATCATATTATCCAAGTGAAAAAGCCCAGAGGGCTGAAACATCAATGACGTGAAGCATTTAATAATGTTTAATAATTTCATTTCATGGAAAGTCTTTGGGCTTGGCACGCCTCCAGCAAGCCTGCACTGTGGAGGGAGGACGTCACTGTGCCGAGCACCGGCACATCTGGCCCATTCCACTGACATGAAATCCAGCTCTGGAGTTATTAATAAATGACAGGGGCTGATTAAGAAATGAGGGGAATGATGAGATGAATCCACTCCGCAGAGTCAGTGCATCAGAAACACAGCAGTACTGCATGTTGCTGTGTGAATCCTGCTGCCAGGGCAAGACACTGAACCACATTTCAGTGTAAGACCAGGGAGATGTACAGAGGCACACATCTATTACTGTATAATAATATTGAAAGTCTTTGTAATATCCTGACACAGTCATGCTTCTATAGCAAGCAAGTTTGTGTTATCGGCATCCAACTGTATAGACCACGACATTCTAGAATTCCAACATCCATGCCCTTCCATGTGTTCTGCAATATACAGCTAGAAACACACTCCTATAGTTGTCCTTTAGACGCCTTACCATCATAGCACTATCAAATTTGTTGGTGTTATTTCAGGGATGGAAATAAGACTCCTATTGCATAGCATAGTTTTTCCCATTCTAGGTTTTACTAGGAGATTGATTGGCCACAGTGCACAGGTAACAAGCTCAGATGTGTCTTATTAAACTCATAGTAAAACCAGAAATGGATCAAACTGCTGTGCAATGGGAGTCTTCTTTCCATTCATGCATCTCAAGTCCATGTAGGATTAGAGCAGGACATTCCCGGTGTTTTGTAAGCTGCATCAGGTCCTATTCATGTATTACTTTCTTGGACAATTTTAAACATAACCGAGTTTAAAATGCAAACAAGATTTAAAGAAAAACAACATCTGCCTACCCCCATCCCCAAAAACTCTGTAAATAAAAATGGTATCATAGAAATTGCAGCTATGTAAACTTTCATACCCAGCACTGCAAAAACAAATCTCTAGCTTTTCACTTCCATTTCCAAGCAGCAGCACGGAAAGGCTTTTCGTCTCAGAATAAAGCCTCTCTGCACGCCATGGGCTGGGGTAATCCCACAAAAACCTCTGAAATCAGACTAGACAGGCGTGGAAATGAACATCACGCTGCGCGAGATGGACTCTCACACCCACCACCGCAGTGGGAATCTCTAGCTTATGCCCTCTTTGTAGCTGGAAGACTGACAGACCACATTAATAACCTACCCTAGGAGACAGGCCACTGAAACACAGGGATCACTAATGAAACCGAAAAACACAAGCCTACCTGTTAGCCAATCAGTAATGGTGAGAATATGGCTGCTATTCTGTTTCAAATGCTTTGATCCCAGCAGACTCTATACACACAAACCTCCTGCTCAAGTTCAGTGTTCTTGGTATGCGTTTGCTTTAGTCATCCATAATCTGGCCTTCAGCGCACTGCCTTCCCAGCAGGCAACTGTAGCTCTTGACCAAGTAAATTGAACTAGAGGCGAAATACAGTGAAACAAGATCTAGGGTCGAGTGTGCTCACTGACGATTTGTGTTCCAGGGCAGTCAGCTCCTCTCCTGATAAGCGGTAGTACAAGCACAGAGCAAGCCAATAAGTTGTTCAGGCCTCCAGAGTCTTTCTTTCGATACGGGAGTAAGCCTACGTGATTACATCCATGCAGCGTTCAGCCAGACAGACTTGTAATGCATTCTGCGCTGATCCCATGTGAAACAAATTAATACAGCTGAAAACTGTACACAAGCATCATACACTTCACATTCAATGCTTGATACTCAGGTTGATCTGAAGCATGTTACATCCCATTACAACCTATTGTATATCTTGACAACCACTCTTACTGCAGGGATGGAAATAAGACTCCCATTGCATAGCAGTTTGCTCCATTCCTGGTTTTGCTATGTTTAACAGAACACACTTCTAGCTTGTTACCTATACGCTGCAGCTAATCAAGCTTGCAGTAAAACCTGAAATGGGTGAAACTGCTTTGTAATAGGAGTCTTATTTCCATCCCTGTTACTGCAATACAAATGAGGCCAGCCTTCAAAATGTACATGGACGGAAAGAAGACATTGCACATCACTTGGAACCATTCCAGGGTTACTGAGTTTGGATAACAGTAAAACCTTATGGTTTGACCGAATAATAAAAAAAAACCCTACAGGACCACAACCATACTACTCAACAGCTACTGATGCTGGTTAACATTCCTGCCCAGCATACAGTAATCCCAGCAGAGATGAAGACCTCTTCCATTTCAAGAGGAACCCCAGTCATAACAGATGGTTACACTGATCCCTTCCAGCTAAAGTAATAACATTAAATTACTTGGAACAGGGAGCCTAGAGAGTACAGGCACCATGATTAGCAAGAATGCCAGTTACTTAAAGGCTTTTTATTAAGATGGGTCTCGCAGCACAGCACAGCAAGCACAGGCACAGTGCTCTTGACTGCGCAGGAGCTGTTATTGGATTACAGTTACCTACCACTGCTATCAGAGGCTACGCCAAACCCCATTTCAGAACCCCGGAGGGCAGCAGAATGAGTCATTGAAACAAACAGTCGTACACTGCAGGCTTCTTTTTGTTTGTTCTGACTGACAGAAAGTGTCTCTGCCCTCGTTCAGAACGCCAAAGCAAAGCTGTTACAATGTTAAACATTTAAAAAAAGAAACGCAATACTAAATAGAAAGTGAGCGACCAGAACTACTGGAACAGGAACACACATTAACCGATTCCTTTTTAAATGGATAGACAGCTGGTACAGAAATAAAACCCCAGCACAAATTCTCGAACTGGCATGACCAGTTCAAACCATTACAGAAGTGTTCATTCTTCCAGCTGCAGGCCAAGAATGAACCGATTTCATCTAGGACTCAGTCACACCTAATGAGGGCTGCGGGCTGGAAGCAGTCTCTCCATCTCACACTGATGATGAAAGTTACCTAATGAGAGTCCACTGCAAAATACGTGTGAAGAGGGTTTACAATCCAGGACTGGAGAAAAAAAAACAAAAAAACACAAGGGCTGGGAATATAGTACACCGTCAGGGAAATATCAGAGGTTGCTGAATTCATTCATAAATTGCCATTATAAAATAACCTGAAACACACAGGTGATCTTTGAGCTGTGTGTAATGTCCAGTGGCAGATTGGATTGCAGACTGCAGGTGGAACTGCCGGCAGCCCCAGTGTGATACTAGTTGTTACAGACTGGTTTCAGGGTGCAGATGGAAAAGTCGCACGAGATCTGGGGAGACCAGGTTCCACAGTGGTCCCTCTTTAGAACTGTTCCCCTGCTGTACATGTGCTTATATAACGCTCAAGCCAGTCTGTTTCCAATGAGGAATCACATGCACTGCACTGTGAACATGACACTGTCGCATTAAGCAGTAAAGATAAACTGCATGTTACTGTTTTCCAAACACAGAGGCACAGGCAGCCTGACTCCTGTCCAGCCATGCATGAAAATAAACAGGTACAGTACCTATTTTTGTTTCCAAGTGTGTAATTTAGATAAAGAGATTACTGCACAATGAGTATTTTATCAAACAATCCCCACAGCATGTTTGCAGTCTATTTAAGGCTCAGTTTATTTTGTTTAGGAACTGCTTCAGTCGTGTCAATGTCAAATTCGGCAAGGCTACTTACATTTATAAAACCGAAGCGCTTAATTTCCGGGTTTCAACTGAAACAGCATCAACACTGCCCCGCAAATTCACCTGCGTGTGGCAGGTAAGAAACGAATTCCCAGAATGCCCCTGTCCTGCTGAACCTGTGTAAACTAACAGACTGTGTATCCCTAACTGTAAACACTCATTCGAAACACATCACATGAAGAAATGGAACATCTTTCACATGGGGTTTTTTTTGTTGTATTTCAGCCAAACCCTCCCCCTTTTCCCCACTGTATGTTTGCATGTTTTCACAGAAGAGTCACTGAAATCATTTCCACTACAAAACTGGATACGACTGTGCTACACAGCCACTTTCAATTATAAGAACTGCAACATGCTAACTGATTAATGGCACAACATAAATCATGTCTGTATTTTTGGTGTAAACTAAATTTAGATTTTGCATTGACATATCCCCCTGAAATTCTATTTCATTTCAGTATAGAAGTCTGTCAGTATTTGGTTAGCAGCGGGAACACTTCAGCCACAATACACACTTTTTTTTTAGGGTTTTTTGCACGGCTCTATTTAAAATGGAAAAGTACACCTACCTTGGTCATAAATATTAGATATCGTGTGGGATGCCCGAGAAGCATTTGAAAACAGAATCTGTAACAGAAACGAACTTCAGGGCTTCAAACCTCGGGCAATCCATAAACCCGGTGCGTTGTCAGCTTAGCTAATAACTAGTCCTGACTGGTCCACAGTGGAGTAGAGCTGGGCCTGACATAGACTGCTCTGCAGTGTCTTCACTGCAAACCAGCAAGCCAAACCCTAACATATATATATAGAAAAGCATGTATCTTTTTCCAGCTATAGCACTACAAATTCTATGGGTAATGGCGAAACTAAAAGAATATAAAACACAAATCAGGAAGGGTCGTGCTCCAGCTGTAGCATTCTATACAGACTGCTACAAACAAGGAATACATGACAAACATTTCATTCACAGGAGAGCCTTCAAAGGAGCACGGGTAATACAGTAAGCAGGGCTGGAAACATTGTTTTTAACATTACAGGCAAAAACCCACTTCCCTTACAGCGGTGGCAAAATCATTTGAGCAAATCATACCTGATATGTATTATCAGCAATAAATGTTTATTCAGTTTTTTTTTTTTAATTGAGTCAGACACTTGACCTCCATGTGTTTCCAAATCCGCATTAGCCAAAGCAGGGAAAGACGTACCCCACTAGAATTTCAATTAGAAGGCTTGCTCAGTTTGGTTTGGCTATCGTGTGAGAAAGAGAAAAAAAAAACACATCCCTGGAGATTCCATTGTCCCAATGCAGAAAATCTAATAAGGTCATGTGATGCGATGTCAAGTACAGGGCAGATGGGAAGTTTCAATATGCGTTCCAGCTGCACCGTCAATCCGTCCAAGGGTCTGGAAAGCGTGTGGACAGGCTTTACAAATCAAACCACAAATGGGAAAAAGATCAACCTCGTTCCGAAATCTGTGTAACGGGAGGGGCACGGTTTACACGTACAGGAAGGCGCTCTTTCTGGAAAGAAAAGACCTGAATTAACTCAACCGAAAACAGGGTTTTCCACAGTACAGTAAATATTATTCCAGTGCATGAACTCAGAGAGATGGGCCCAGGAGACTAAAAGCAATATCAACACCATCAAAGCCCCAGAAGAAAAATAACATCCTTAACATGATTAATGATAATACACATACCGGACTGAAGAGCTGATGCAGCATACGTGACTGGCATGAAGATCCACGTTAGAATACAAACCCCCAGCAGCGAGTAAAACTGCCAACCATCAAGCCTAGAGTCAGAGATGGCGAAGTCCACACCACAATGAATCGACAACATATAGGTGTAACTGATCCTACTGCAGAATGATCTTGAACTTGCATAAATACAGTGCTAGCAGCTGCAAGGCCCATTTCAAAAGAAAGGCATTATTGCACCAACATTAGCACCACTTAAGATGAGATGTCTTGCCAGGTGACATTAAAGGCCACCTAGGGATAAGCAGAGAAACCCTGGTGCTCACTCAGCTGGACGTTGCCAATTCCAATAATGGAAAGTGATTTGTGATGCTGGGAGGTTTTGACGGCATCACAAATCACATCCTTCAATTAGATATGAATGTGTGCGCTGTGGCTAGGCTTGGGACCGCACACCCTGGAGACAATCCTGACAACGGCAAGGTGAAGTGCGCTGACTGAAAGGCGATACAGCAGCCCCGTACTGCTGACACCTCGCTATTCTCCAGGCATCGTCTGCCCTGCAGCAGAAGCTCATTTAAAAGTGTTGCCAGTCTTGTAGGGATAAGCTGTCAGATAATACCTACAAGAAACCTGGGCTTCTAATAGCTTCGAGTTTAAACGTTATTCAAGAGTTACACCTTTACCTGCTGTCAACAATGTGCAAGCCAACTGTAGGGGTTAGCCTTTGTGTTTTATACTAGTGCACATGGTAAAGTGGTGTATTTCATACTAAATACTATATATGCCGATTTATTTACACATAGAATACTGTAGGTGTCCATTTCATTTTGTTGTATATAGTAAAGTGAATCAATAAAATCACCCCATCAGAAATAAAGAGCGGTGGTAATAAGATCCACCACTGTTTAGATCTTTAAAAACAGACCACAGTCTAATATATTTATAATCTATATAAATAAAGTAACACCACACTATTTTGCTCATCGTGCAGTGTGTTTTCCCGATTGGTTACAAACCTTCCAAATAAGTTTAAAAACAGGTTTGTCCTTTCAGGAGTCTGCACGGAAACTAAAATGCCTTGAAGAAACAGCATTGTGGCGACTCGACTCAGCCCTGTGCTCTGTGAACTGTCTCCTGCCTTCACTGGACTCGACACCTTATTCATTACCAGCAATCTGCTCTCAGCGCCCGCAGCCCCAGAGCCAGAGATACACCAGGCTGGGTTGTGCAGGGTGCCATTCACTTAACGTGCAGCACGTGCCTGAAAAATGACTATCATCAAAGTGAAAAATGACATTCGCTGCAGCTGCCCAGGCTGTAAATTATATAATGATTTCTGCATTGATTCCCCCCACCCCCCCCACAAAAGCCCTGAGTTGCAAAATGATCTAATATGTTTCCAGAAAAGCACATTAGCATGATTTGATGGCAATAAATACCGTACAGCAATAAATCCAATAGTGGATTCAATTAGTGTTTAGGCAGCGTAATCATTTGCAAGTGCACATACTGACGTGATTCACTGCGTTAGGCAAACACCATTCTGCTTTGAAATCTGTTTTCTTGTTAGTTGAAGTAAGTAATTTTATACCGCACTGCTGTTGTCATGCCCACAAAACGTTATTTCATTCATAAAAAGACTTTGTGCGTCGGGCACACTATGAAATCACTGCCACGGTGGCAGAAAAAATATTGTTTTTACGAGCCGTCGCCGGGGCAGAAGCCATTAGTACGTTTTCAGGTCCGATTCAAATCTGAGCAGGCAAATGCAGCAGCTTTATTAAAACCTTACATCTTTACATCAGAACCTGGGGACAGGCTGGGATTAATCAACAGGAAGGTAGAGAGAACTGTAACGAGAAGCGAGTGTTGCTATTCTCGTGCAGGACCAATAAAAACGGATGCATTGAATGGTAGCTGGGAGCCATGGTTTCGAGTTTTGTGTTGCCATAGTGGATAAGAATTCAAAAGTGGGTGCCCCTGCTGTAATGCCATTAAAGCAGTTTTTTAAGACAGTATACAATGACTGACCACGGCAACTAGCGACAGCAATCCAGTTCACCTACTCAGTTTTTCTTTGTGCAAAAACTCTTAATGCTTAAAAAAGGCAATTCAACAGTAATCGTACTGTACTGTACATTGAAGCCCAGGTCTCCTGAGGTTTACAGAAACAGTAATACACAGAGGCGGCTTCCTGGTACAGACTGGCATCTTTGAATAGCAGCATTGGTTGCCATGACGATCCCACTGCATTAGCAATCCAATGGGTTTAGCTCAGGCTATCTTTGGCCAGGCCTCTCTCTCTCTCTCTCTCTCTCTGTACTGCAACCCAATCATTGCTGTTACTATCCCGCTGAATGATGTCACTTGTAACCATGATGCCCAGAGCCCAGGACTTCTAGTGCACTCTTCAGCTGTAATGTAACATTCTTCATGCATGACACTGCAGCACTATAAATACATCTGAATACAGTGTCGACGAAGATTCACCTAGTCAAGGTTGCCAGGGGGCACCACTCTTTCAAACAAGCAATACGGACCGAGCAGCTTCTTTGTATTTGTATGCGGTTTCTTTCTTCAAAAGCAAAGAACTGCTGCATTTGGAGTTCTATTCATTTATCGTTTTTTCTAAATCAAAACAGGTCAAAATCTATTTATATCCTTGAAAGACATATGAAGTAGTATGCAACAGGGCCCTCCGTCACTGAGATAGATGGTAGAGCTAGCTGGGAGCATCAAGCACATTTAAAGGTGGTATTGCAAGTTATCTGGATGAGAGGAAAATAAAACACAATTGAGATAACACTAACCCATTTCAACAGGCTTAAAAGCAATTCTGTTCACTAGTATTTATTCCTAGTACCAAACGTAATGCAGTACTCGGGTACTTATTCATTGCAAGCAGCTCTCGTTAATGATCCACAGACAGATAAAAGAATCCTTAGGAAGTAAACATTTATTAAAAGAAGACGCGCTGGCAATGCTTGTGAGCACACTAACAATCATTTTTCAGTCTGCGTTGCCTAATCTGATTTTTATTTAAGAATGGTATAAATTACACAATACATCAAGTATTAACTACTAAAAGTGAAACCATGGGTGGCAAAGTGTAACTGCTGTTAAACTAGAAAGGAATTTACGAGATTTAAAAAAAAAAAAAAAGGATTAATTTATTACGAAGAGCCACACCCACAGACCTGACAAGCGCGGCTCTCCTGCTAACTGATAAAGATGCAGAGAAGTCTTGCAAGACCTCCGGTTCAAAGTGCAGGCCACCCCTTGGAACTCCAGGCTGCTAGAGTCCTTTGAAGTTGGTCTCCTCTAATTGGAAAGGTGATATAATGTACTGGAGCTGCTCGGTTACTCAACACACGAGTAATAGCGCTGTCCCCATCTGTCACACCACCATAAATTTGCCTCGCAGAGTCTAATTTCAAGAGCCAGGTTTAGCATAGTAGCCATCACGTGTATCAGGGATCAATACAAACCAGATCCCCTCCAGCTCCTATATTATTGCTGAACTGTGTTTCATACCGATTCATTATCTAATGGACTCTGCTGACAATCAATTAAATAATTAAAAACCTGCTGGTCTTGCAACAGAATGGACAGGAAGAGCAGAGACTGCGTACAGATCCTTTCGTAGAAGAGACAGGAACTAGTGTGCTGAATTCTAACTAAACCCAGAGCAGAAAAGCAGAAATGGACTCTTTGATCCCTCTCAGCATATTAAGGTAATACATGAAATGCTTTGATTGCGTACATTGTAATTGACCTTTTTACAAGTTTGGCTTAAAATATGTCATTTTCTTTGCTATTTTGAGCTGAAGGAATGACATCACAATGGCACAAGCTCTGACTCTAACAAGGGGGAGGAGCCTGCGTCTCTCTTTCAACACTCAGACAGTTTTAATCTCTTGAAAACTATTCAGCAGACCAGAGTCCAGCCATCTTAAAAATGAAGAAGCTGCAATTCACTTAAACCCTTTGAGTGATTCTAAGAACCCGCCTCAAGGATGTCATCACAGTGATTTACCAGAAAGCACGGTCAAAGATTTGAATGCAAAAGACCTTTTTCTGGGAAGCCCAGGTGCTAAAGGAGAAGATAAAAATGCTAATCCATGCAAAGACACTGAAAGCAAATTCTCAAATCAGTTCAACGAGACACAGCTTGTTTCACGGGCCCTGATTAGCACTAACCCTATCTTACCTACAGGAAGGTAACTTTGGGTTGTCCATTAAGATTTTACTCATGGATTTCACTTATGGTTTCTTAAAATTCCCTTCAGCTACAGGAGGGAATTTTACCATTTCCATGAATCACATTACCCTGAAGGAACCAGAGCTACGTAGCATAATGCAGCATTACCAGCAATGGCAGCACGTTGGTATTGATGAGACACCATGATACCAGTGTAATGCAGTGGTGTGTGGTTCCTGCTACTGCGATACCCATTATATACCATGTATGTAAATAATATGAAAGTGGCTCTCACTACAGTAGCCATGATTCAGACCATTTGGTAAGGGTTCAAAAAAATGTATCAAACATTTATAAAAAGCCTAAACGGTTAACTTTATCCTAGTATTAACAAAAGACGACAGCATTCTAGAGAGATTTAAACAGCATAATCCGGGAGATTATTTGATAACTGTAGTTGTGTACAATGCTTAGAAATAAGCACCATGGCTGGAGAATATTGTCAAAGCTAATCTTTTTTTTTTTTTTTTTAAAGTCATTTTGGCAGCATCTAAACACATTTTATTCCAAACAGCTTTTTTCTATTTTGTGTTACATTAAAACTGGAATACCGTCAAACTGCACTATTAAATACTTAGGGAAGGAAGCAGAATGTTTGATACTGTATTACAGTAAACACACTGAAACCGTTCTTATAGACTACAAATAGACCTCCACATTAATGTTCAGCTTTATACAAGGCATTGTCTGTATTCTGATGTGCTGTAAAAGCATGGTCTGTACCTAACATTATTTCTCAACCAGTGCATGGCCTTGTAGCTTACTCTATTGATCTGAGCATATTACTGGACGGTTTCTGATCCTGTTTAATTTGCACTGGGAAATATCAATTAATTTCCACGCACAATGACTGCTGCTGTCTGTACTCGGTGACCACCAAGTTTGACGTTCCCACGCTTCCATCATCGCTAGTAGTGCCTTACACTGACACTGCAAAGCCAAGGTCTAACAGGTCAAGCACCACAACCCTTATGAGACGAGAATGATCGAGAGTGCTACAGCTGATTCGTGCAGCTGAATACAATGCAATCCAACGCAGGCAGCTCCTCTGTAAAACAGCTGCATGATGGAGATTTATCCTGTTAAAAGCATTGGTTTCAGTGGCTCCTGTTCCCAAGCAGTGTGGCAGCAATCCCATCACTTACACAAGGCACCGATTACCACATGTGGAAGCACTTAATTCCAACATCTTATAACGCCTACGTGGTTTTCTATTGAAATCAAGTACCTCCTTTAACCTGACAACATATTACTGTCCTGCTGCACATGTGGATGGGGGGGAGGGCACAGGAAAGGGAGTGGCCACTTTATTAGGAACCACACTGTTCTGGTCTACACAACTTTCTCATTATTTTCTCCCAGGGGTTATAACAGGAAAAAGCAAGAGGCTGTTCAGCTGTTAATCCAAGTCATCAATATTGTAACGGTGTGACTACGAGTTCAATTTGTGTCTAGTCGGGGGGGGGGGGGGGGGGTGGGGTGGGGTGGGTTATTCAGTGAGTCGTAATCTTGGCTTGAACATAAACCATCAAGCATGGACCATAGAGTGGGACTGTAACATAGACATCAAATTGAAAAGACAAGCAGAATAGTGAAAACAGAGTAGGGTTGATCATGCGTTGCCTTCAGAAGCCCTGCTTACCTGTATCATGTAGAGCTGCGCGATCCGATACTCCTCCACGCTCATGGGCAGAGGGATGCGATATTCCTTTATCAGCATTTTGGCAGGGAAAGATTTTCTTTGCAGTTAAAAAACGAATAATCCAATTGGTGCTAGCGATGCTGTCTTAAAGAGCTGGCAAAGAACTCATTGAGAAAACCTGCAAAACACAAACAAACACACAAGAGACTGAATTAGTACAGTACTCAAAGAAATCAAGACTCGACCTTAAAAAACAGGTTGTACTGAAATGCACAGTTCTTCAAGGAAAGCGTTTTTCTGCTTCGCACCAAAAATTATCTAAAAATACATGGTTAAGAAAAGCAAATTATTTTTTTAAAATGTACTACCATTACTTTTTTTCAGTTTACAAAAAAAAAAAAAAAAAAACCCAAAAAACAACTAAAACCAATTAAATTAAACAAACCCAATTTAAAAAAAACTGTATCAGGTCCATTTAATATGTTTGAAGATCGGCTTCTTCACGGATCATTCATCTAAGAAAAGCATATTCCATTCACTGCACCTTTCATGCAAGAATCCCAGCAAGCCCAAAGAAACAGGATGCCACAATCCCCAGTTGTAAACTGCTGGAAGATGTACTACAATCATTTTTTTATGCTTTTATACAGCATTTTAGTTGCTAACCAGCAACAGCAATAATGTTATATAAAAAATAAAGGTGAAAGCATTTTCCAATTGATTAGCTAACTCACATGACAAGTATTCTTAGTGTAAGCTGGATAATCCCAGGACTTTATACAAGTGCTGCTGCGCACATTGCAGTCTGGAAGCAAGTCTGCCCAGCCTCACTGGCTAAAAGGTGATCCTAATGTCTGATCTGCTACACTGGAAAACATATCAAAAGGGCTGCCTGTTCAAAGTAACCATTATAGAATTAGGCTGTGCCTGTAACCTAGCCAGGAGATGGATTTTATTATTTACACTCGACAGATCAGAGTGTAAAATTATTGTCATTTTCTGAACTCGACTCAAAAGATCTACCTTGCCTTAATAACATGAGAATTCTCACTGGGGTTCTGTTCCAAATCTGAGCGCGGCTGAATATTCATCACGCATGTGGGGCAAGTGTGTTCTGTTACGTAATGAGCTAAAAAGATTTTCTTAATTCAATAAGATGAATTTCTGCAGCAATGCTGAAGGGCCACTTGGTATGGGTATGGCATGTCCCAGCATGGAAACAGCTAATCAATTACTTCATTACCGTTCTCACTTACTCCTAGAATCTATGCTTTGGAGAGAAGAAGCTCGGATTCATTGTGTGAATTTTCATCCATTTTTACCGCACCGTTTCACATGCCAGCGCTTGTTTCATTTTGGATCCCTGATCAAGAATTACGAATGCATTAAAGATGGTCCGCTGAGCTCCTCGTCTCGTTAATTCAGAAGTGACAGTCGCAGCACTGAGAAATTCAAATTAATCGCATTCCTCTTAATGAGCACCTTCAAAGTTTCCTAAGCCACCTGCTGCTTTTTTTTTTTTTAAGAAATCGTTTTATTAAAACATGAATTGTGTCATCATTCTTGTTTTGAAAAGCCTACCAATGTCCTGACATGAAAACAATACCCAATACAAATTGTATTATCCAAATGCATTTTCCAGAACACAATTTGACTCCATTAAGCGCTTGGCGAGTGCGTTGCTGTGCCCAATATTTTCTAAAGTGTTAATCTTGTTTTTTTTTGTGGTCTCTGCTCAAGCACACTTGCCTTTTCAGAAGCCCATTGCATACAATATGCATGATCTTTCTTGGGGTTAGCTAAAAGCTACAATGACATAAAAGCACAAGGAGGATTCGCTTAACTTAAATAGGACTGCAAGACGAGGGCTTTTCAGTTTTGTTGCAAACTCATGCAGAACTGCCATTCCCCCCTCCCTATACCCCCTGTTTCTCTGGGTAATGGCACTGCCCCCCCCACATGCTTTTTTAGTTCCATCTTTACGTCACAGTTAAAATTAGACAGTCTGAACTTAATAAAGAACACAAAGACTTTTACTAAGAGCTGCTTGTTTGATTAAGCAGAGATTCATTTCAAAGTCAGATTGGAGTATATTCAAATAGATTTAAGTAGCAGAAATTACCGTGTTTGTATTCGATCATATAACACAATTTATAAATGACAGTTTCGAAATTATATGATGCAAAGAAAACCAATGCATAAATGATGTCTTAAATAACCCACGTTATTCTGTACAGAATAGGGCTTCTCTTCTTTGTTTTGACAGGGTACCAGGTTTATTTTACTCTTGAAAGATTATTTTTTTATATACTGTACAACAGTACAAATTATAGTACTGTTATCCAGCTAATTCAATACTAAAGAATATTAAAATGTACATTTACCAACACCACCAAAACTGGTTTCTTATTGTGGGCATCTGCCATGCGTCTAGTCTTGTTCTTCTGTATTGCCAAGTAAATTATTAATAACATCAATGATACAACAACTTACATATCTCAAGAGATTAGCAAAATGCTAGAAAGCTAGATTAGGATTCACTTTGAGTGAGTACACTGGCTGTCACCTTCTCAAGTCCAGGAAAATAAGGTCATTCCTTTTCCATTAATGACTCAAAGTCTCTCTGACTAAAAGAAAAGTTGGGTGTTACAAAGTCCAAATGCGATATAGCTTTTCTGCCGCTAATAAATTATGTTTCAGTTCAGCAGCCAGCCCAGTAAACACACTGCTGCCCTAGAAGATTCTGGATACGGAGCTCTCCTGCCATTGCTCCGCGCAGACCGCTTTATTTTCTCCCCCTTTCTTTTCTGTAATCAAGTTTTTCAAATCGCAAGATGAGAAAAATGACATTTCGCCAGCTCCTGTTAGTTATCTTATATCTTAGTTGTTGCATTTTCAGTTGCGGTTCATCAGAAAATCAGTTTTCTGTACTGGATCCCTTGACTGTTTTATATCATTGACGGGTTAATGAAACCTGAAGTATTCCACTCACTATGAAGTGCCTGCAATTCCTCTAGTGCACTGCTGTCACAAGTCACTACGGAAACACAGAGGACACACTGAATCCCTTTAGACACGAACCCCTATCGACATAAACTGACTCTAATACACACAAAAGTACCCCGTCTTCCAGTTAATTTCCTGAAGAGCTACACATGTTTAAAGCTGTAAAGTAACTAAGTAGTATAAGCTTTATGTCTTTTCCCCTAGTAGTTTACCTTCGCTGATGCAAAACAGACCCGGGAGAATACACTGTTTACCCATTAAAAGCTCCTTTCTTTATTGATGTTGATATAAAAACGGCAACCAAGTTACACTTATTTTGTGGCACAGCCAAGAACCTTGAGAACCCCTTCCACATTGCTCACCCAGGAGCATTCCAGACCTTTAAACTATCCAGCATGACCCTCACCTCGCTGTACAAACTATACAAAACACGGCTATGGGCTCCCCTACTGTACACTCTGACTTCACCCCAGGTTGCGGTCCAGAGATTACTGCTTTTGTCGCTACGACTTTTAAAAAGAGGGCTGCACAAAACTGAAAATTCATGTGCTCCTGTTAAGGCCTATTCTCCATGTTGTTTAAGCACCATGATCTGTGATGATCTTGTCCTGCAGGTCATATCACACTTCTACAACAATGTTGCACGACGTTGATCCCTTTCACCTTATTGTGTTTCAAGAAGAGATTTGATGTTTATCCGAGTTTTGTCCTTCTTTAATCCTTGTACAAGATTGTCCATTGATTTCAGCATACCAGTATATACGGTGCTTAGTAAGTACACAATTCTAGCTGAAGCACCAGATTTGTCGTTTGATGAAAAGTCTATCCGGGATTAAAACGGATGGTCTTTCTCAAGTTCTGGTCCCACCCACTCCGTATTTACACAGCAACAAAGTGCTTTCAAAAATCCTGCAGTGATTTGAAGTCATGAGCACTGGAATAAAACTGTAAAAGCTAGGCATCACTCTGCCAATTAAACATCAACAGAAAAGCAGAAAATTGTGAGAAAACCGACTTTTAATGAAACAAGCTTGTATAACATACTACTGAACGGAGTGATCAAAAAAACAGAGTACAGTACGATCGGAAGCATGCTGAACAAGAGAAAAACACTTGTAAAAAGTATTTAGAAAGAAGCGCTTGGGTCTGGCACTCACGCACTGCACAGAGAGATCCTGGATTTCTGTGCTCTATTACATACAGCACCACCTCCTGTTGCTGCTGCTGACCGAGTAGAGTACCTCTGGGTTTATGCTGGCCTGCCTGTCCAGGGCGTGGTAAATAATGTACAGTTAAACACAGCGCTGCTGTAAGGACCAGCAGGGCACTTGCTCACTCAGCGCTTGCAGGAGATCCAGGGGCAGTGCAGAGGGAAGTGGTAGGCCGTGCACACTGTGTGCTAGCAAGCGGGCAACAAACAGAAAGAACCCTGTCAGTGTAGTAATAGGAAATCGCATTGCTGTTCAGCTACATTCTTGTCAAGGAACAACTGGGTTTTAATAAACCCTTCTGCAAGATACCGGCGGAACTATTGGAGCAAGATTTCAAGCATTAAAAAGATCAAACGGATATTCAATGAGGAGAATGCCAGCTGGTCAACCCCAAACACGCCTTTCCTGCCAGTGCCAAACACTGTTCGTCTGCACAGATCCATATACATCAAACCATCATTTACAAAGACCAAAAGCAACTTCACAAATACATCATTACACAAGTTTCTGTTAGTATTTCTAAATCGAGCATCGCCAGCACCTCATTAAACACCTCCAGCTTGTTTCCATTGACCCTTCTAAATGTTAGGCACTTTGCTCTATCAAACACTTTTCAAACAGCGCTTTAAGGGACATTAACAAAAAAGAAAATCTTTGTCGTTAAAAAGGTCAGCTGTCAAAAACCTGACCTTTTCGAGGCAAGCTAACAACTTTAGCATCTTGACAGCACGCTCTTCCTAAAAGCTACCCTGAATTGTGTATGTTTACCTTCACAAATAAAGCCCTATTTATTGTAGGCTTTATTAACAGCAGAGACGGCAATAAGACTCCTAGTGCATAGCAGTTTAGATTCCAGGTTTTACTGCGAGGTTAACAGAACACACTGGAACTAATCGAGCTGGTAATAAAACCTGCAATGGGTAATGCTGCTGTGCAACAGGAGTCTTATTGCCATCCCTGAGCAGTCTAGGACAGTGATCCAACTATCTCTTATTCTCCCTCCAAAAGGTCAGTACTCTAATCTTCATCAATCAGGAGATGCTGGTATTAGAAAGAAGACCTATGGGTTTGTGCTTTCTAGATTTAATTGCTTACTTTTTCAAAACTAAAAACATTCAGGGGATGGTGTGACAGCAGAGTTTCTCATGCTCTTGTTAAAATCACGGAGGGTAAAACATGACCATTCATAGCAGCCCTTCTTCAATGTGTGAAAACCCAGCGTCGTCCAGCGAATTAGAAAAGAAACACAAAACGGTTTCAACGCAAATCCACACTGCCATTGTGTTAAGTTATTAAATAGTTCTGCACTGAAACAGACACCTGTGCTTTCCTAATGGATTTAAAAAAGCACCCAATCTCAGCCATAATAATTGGGCTCCAGATTGCGAGGTATATTTTAATGATCTAAATACAACACAAGGGACTATGAAATCAACTATGAGGATAAACACAGAAGGGGTTCAGACAGCAGTAAAGCTTGGTGTTATTTAGACTCGCCACGGTTTAGATCATTAAAATACACCCCTGTAAAGTTGAAAGTTCTAAGACAAGTGCTTACATTGCGAGGTCACTTCAGAACATTGGGAAAAAAAAATAAAAAAAATAAAAAGTTTTACAACACCCAGAAGTCTGTTGTTTTTGTTTTTTTTTGACAGCTGTATTCCACAGCCCTAGCTTTGCGTCAAGTGATGGGTGACAGTGTGTTGGCAGCGGTCCAGGGCTTCGTCTCCATAGCCTGGCGCTGTAGTGATCTCAGGAGAGGCTCATCGGACCACGCCGCTGCTCCTTCTTCTCATAGTGTCTGCAGGCACAGCAAACAGCTTACTGCTGCACTGCCTGAGTAAGTGAGTGTACACTCAGAACGTCGCACAAAAAAGGGTTTGTTTATTTCCTCTTCCATTAACAGAACCAGTCCTATAAATATAGATTTGAAGAGTTTAGCAAGGGAGCTAGGATTGCACAATTGACTTTATCATTACATGCATACAGTATTATAAATCAATTTTATATATACGACTATATATAGACAAATAACTCAATTTAGTATAAGTGTACATGTTACAAAATCAACTTATGTGCGTCTGGCAGTCTTACAAAGACTGCTTGCAAATCTTGGAAATCAGTAAAAATCACGGTTTGACCTGAAAAAGGATTTAAATTTTTTTCAGCAGGGAATAATCCCATGCATGGAAAGCTGAAGGGCTATTGTGAGAGCAGAGCAACCTTTATCTTTCCCCAGCCTCGGCAGAAAAAGAGATTCCACACTCAGAGCACAGCAATATCTCCAAGTTAAACAAGTTGTTTCATGCCAGTTTCCCTGCTGATTCACAGCAACAGTATACATTTTTTAACAATTCATGGATTGTAAAACTTTACCGGGAAAGGCTTTTGTTTTATTCTGGGTTTTTTTCGCCCCCCAACTCACAACAAAATGCATCAGACCACAAGCTCTGACCAGCTTAAAACACAGGTCTGGCCATTACTGGACCAGGAACCCTACTTTGAATACAGAATGAGATGCATCATGCAGATTGATTTAGTGTGTCTGTGTTTGAGTAACAGAGGCAGAGTGTAAAAGGCTAGCCCAGCAAGCACCTTCGGATCTAAAGAGTTTGGCAGTGACCTGGCCAGTTACAAGCTTTGAGGACAGCGACAATGGAGAGGTGATTTGCATACCTGCGGTTTCACATCTTGCAGTAGAAATGCTGGACGTGGAATCTGAATGTGAGATTGCTGTCCAACAATGAGCTTGAGCTTATGGTCTTATATCACAGTACAAACAATTTATATCTCTATTACGAAACCATATCACCTGTAAAGGAAGTAGATCAACTCACCGATACACAGTGAATCGTTACACCCCTACAAACTACTCAATTCAAAATGAACCCATGTTTCATGTTTGTCCAAGCACCGTTTAGCAAACATTAATTGAACACAATATGCATTTTTAATTGTATGCGACACAGATTGTTGATAAACTGTCTGCGACTGGCCGTTAGCATATAATCATACAGAACAGTTTGGTAAGGAATGTGTCTTAAGGCCAGTGTAATGTTGTTCCAGAGCTGTTTAACCCATATGGTGTTCAATTAAACCAGCTGCTGATAAGACAGGAGTGTGTCCAGGGTTCGTCTTAAGCAGGCATTAAACTGCTGGACCCAAAGACATGTACTGTACACCTACACCACAGCCTGTCCAGGGTCTGCATGTATCACAGTTAAAAGGTCTTAATAACAGGGCTGCTAGGGGGTCACAAACCTGTCCCTCAAGGACGCGGCGTGTCACAGGTTTGTCCGGAATTCCAGCACAGCTTTTACAGATAATAACTTCAGACGACACGAACTCTCCTGACTTCCAATCTCATCCACTTGCTGCTTCTTGGGAAAGATGGAGAAGGGGATGCTACCAATTAAGAGAGAGCTCTTCAGAAGCCAGGTAGGCTACTGGAATCATTAACTGCTTGCTCCGGGGCATTTAAAGACAAAGACAAGGTTTTGTCTGGTATTAGATATCGCTGAAGAAGAGCGTGCAGTCAAGGTCTGCATTATCGAACTCATCTGCACTGCTTCAAACAATCAGGGGCTGGCATGCATCAATGGCAGGCATGCATTGGTGTCCGTGCTGATCAAACATCACAGTGACCCTGCGTAAAGGGTAGCCAGAGAGAAGGTAAGGAGGGTGCAGGGGCCTCTTTTCCAGAATGATGTACAGTGATATCTGAGATTTGCAAACTACAAAGCCCCAGATACCAGTTTTGCATTAGAATGCCTCTGGAAGGGGTGTTGGGCATTGCTTCAGTACAGGATTTACAAAATATGCAAATTTATATTAATATTAAATTACTGTTCATACTTTTATCATTTTAATTATTGAGGTTTTCATACGCTGCAAAATGAATGGTTTTGCAGCTGCCACTTCTAACCTAATACGTTGATTGCAGGTCGTAGAGTAAATGTTTCAGAGACTTTCCACTATATTTTTGATGACCCTTTTTTCCCTATCAAAGTGCTGAATTTATGTCTGCACAGCTGAGCCACTCTTCCTTCCTATTAGCAGGTCAAGCCTTTGTCCTGCCTTTCAGCCACCGCTGATCTCTGTGTTTGCATTCTAACTCCAGAGCTGGTGGGCCATCTCCTACAAGAGTAGCTGGCACAACAAACAGAGCATCACTAACACGTTTATTTGCATATTTATATAGTCCAGCGTGTGTCATTTGATTATTGAAATAAGCCAGTAGCTTTACAATAGGTTTTAACAAGAAGGAATAGGACTGTTGGAACTTGGAAGTCAGTGTTCTTGTCAATATGCAGTATCTCTCTAAGCGTGAAATAGCCCCCCTCCCTCCCCCACATCTGTGCCTCAATGTGTCAGAGCCATTTTAAAATGAAGTATTAACTGATGGTATCTGGCCCGTCTCATGCCCACCTTACAGTGCTTAAGGATGGAAAAATATTCAGTAATGTTTGTCAGGAGAAGTGTTTCCCAAAGGCCATGAAAGAGAAAACAAATATAACAACACAGCACTGCATGCCGAAATGTGATCCAACACTTCTGCTGTGCCCAGAGGAACTGCTACATGCAATCTTCATGAGAGAGAGAGGTAGAGGGATGATGTAACGGATATATTTGAGTGGGTTTCAGAAACCAGACTTCAATTAGCACAGAGTAATTCAGAATTCATAGTTACCCAATATTCTGTATTCAAAAGCTTACATCTTCTGGAAGTTTACCTAGTGTTAGATGAAGAATGAAAAACAAGGACAGCGAGGACAATACAAATAGGAAGGAGAGCAGTGAGTAGTGTACCGTGCAATGCCAGGTAATGATGGTACACAATGACTTGGAGTGGAGTTCACAAACGTGGGCATGGGGTACCAGTTAACCACGTCACATGACCAGGACAGGAACTAATGGTATTTATTGGTACTGGCTTGCTGCCCTGACCTTACAGTTTAATCACTGCATACACTGTAGATGTGTCTATGAAGTTTCTGCATTAGCTTCTCATTGCTGTTCTTGCATACAGTATACAGTATTTGCACAATAGCTGTTAGCAGTCCACAGTCTCTTAAGTCTAAAACAATTAGGCTCCTCTGCAGTGTGATACACTATATGGGGTTACACGTGGGGTGTTATCTGGATCGTCTTTCAGTAGCCTTCCCTCTGGGGGGCACAAGTATGGCCTGTACAGTCGAAGGTCATTCACTTTCACACGGGCCACTTAAAAATAGTTTGTCCGATCTAAAATAATTGTAATCCAAACCAAGTGGAAATAGATTTATCCTGTGATGAGGTACGTCGTATACTCATGGGAGCAGGGGGAAATTAACAACAGAAACAATAACACATTCTTCAGAATACTCAGGGTGATTACACAAATCCACCTGTCCTATACAATACAACACAAGGGCTCCAGCTCCCTGGTGCTGGTCTGATGTCAGTGATGGGGCTCTGCCAGCCCTGGGAAGCTGGTCCTGTGCACTCAGAGGCAGGATCCTTCTCTCTAAGGATCAGTCAGCCTCCCCCAGACAGGAAGACAAGCACGCCGCTCTGTTATCAACACTGCTGTCGGCATTAATATGAAGTAATGTCAGTCTCGGCTGGGCTCAAGCTATGGTACCAGCATGTACAGCATCCCAGCCTGAAACGCACACCAGACCTGCACCCAGTCCTGAGTTCAAAACTATCCCAAATTAAAGTAGATTATTTCAAATGATCAGGAGCCATGAGTTTGATGTTGCATACATTGTTCCTCCTAATAACTGCGTGAACAAGTCCCATCAGCAAACCTGCAGACTCAGGTGTGAATTCTACATTCTGTGAGGAGAAGTGCGATGAGTTCAGGGCAGATTTACAGTACCAGGAGCCTGATTGTTCAAACTGCTGGCTCCTGGTCATTTCAATGTTATTAGTTGAACAAGAGCAGTTCTAAAACCCAGGACTGGATGGAGGGCTAGTGTGAGCCTGCTGCAGCTAGTATGGCATTTTTGGAGCATGTAAAAGATGATCTGGTGGTGTTCGATAGCAGCGGTAGGGATTAAAAGGGTTAAGATCCTATGGGAAGCCACCATACCTTTAAGATCAGATTACAATCAAGGAGTCAGTGCATGCCTTTAGCTACTACAGGAGAGGAAGAGAACAGATCTCAAAACGCACGGTACAGTACAACACCGCCTGAGAACAGATCTCAATACGCACAGTACAGTACAACACCGCCTGAGAACAGATCTCAATACGCACAGTACAGTACAACACGCCTGAGAACAGTACAGTACAACACCGCCTGAGAACAGATCTCAATACGCACAGTACAGTACAACACCGCCTGAGAACAGATCTCAATACGCACAGTACAGTACAACACCGCCTGAGAACAGATCTCAAAACGCACAGTACAGTACAACACCGCCTGAGAACAGATCTCAAAACGCACAGTACAGTACAACACCGCCTGAGAACAGATCTCAAAACGCACGGCACAGTACAACACCGCCTGAGAACAGATCTCAATAGGCACAGTACAGTACAACCCAGCCTGAGAACAGATCTCAAAAGGCACAGTACAGTACAACCCAGCCTGAGAACAGATCTCAATACGCACAGTACAGTACAACACCGCCTGAGAACAGATCTCAATACGCACAGTACAGTACAACACCGCCTGAGAACAGATCTCAAAACGCACAGTACAGTACAACACCGCCTGAGAACAGATCTCAATAGGCACAGTACAGTACAACCCAGCCTGAGAACAGGCCTCCAGCTCCAGAATGTGACCTTTCAAATCATCATGTCACATTTTCCTTTCATTTCCAGATACTGACGCTAAAAACTCTTTGCATCTAGTAAAGCAGGCACTGTTTATACTGGGCAGCCAATCAGAGAAGCACATTTATTTGGAGCTTTAGAAGCACGTCAATGGGTTTCACCCCCAGAAGGAAAAGGGCAAGCGTTTGGCAGGGAAGAATAACAAACCCACTCATGACTTTCCATGCGCAGCACATCACACACGAGTGGAAAGACTGAGCAATAGCGCAGACGAACCCTGGAATCGCTGATCACATCTAATATACCAGGATCTGTACAGTACATTCGCAAGCAGGGTATCCACAATGTAAAGGTTCTAGTGTAATCATTTGCATACTGTTCCCTTCTGACTTACACAGGAACTAACTCAAATCTGAGCTTCAGCAGGTATGTAAATGCAAATTATTTTCATACGCACAGCTTTAATGCTATTTGAAGCTCCCGGCAGTCACAGGTGTAGGTGAATTATGCATGGTATAGAACCTGACAGCGTGACTGGCAAAGTCCCTTTCTGAAGCAATTTATATAACAAATAGCCAAAAGAAAAGGAAAAGTCTCAGGAATCCTACTATAGTAAAACCCAAGTGTGTTTTTATATCAGGCCAGCCTGGCTATATGTAAAGACTGAATATTTTTCACACTTTTCCCTCCATTGCACACACTTGTTCGAACTTGCCAACAAACTTGCCCATTCCAAACATGTAGCATTCAAATTTGTTTGTCCCCCTCTGTTTAAAAGTGCACAGACCTGACAGTAATAAAGCTAGTATGTGTTAAAAGCACAATGTTACAGTCAGGATGTGAGGGAATAAGTCTTCACTACAGTAATAGTTTCATGGATTTTAGTTTCCCTGGCTGCAGTTTGAATGATTCAACAGCATGGGAGAAGTTTGCCAGCTCTCATGCAACCAAGTAAAACTAAAAAGACATATACTATCCTTATACCAGATACAAAAAAAAAACAGCAGCTGCAATAAAGAAAACTCATGTTCATTTCTGGCATGTTTTGCAGTGTTAGCAATAATTACGGTTGGTACTTTTAAGCTGCTAATAGTGTATTCACAATTAAAATGGAACCCTAAAAACACAATTTAGTTAAAGCAAAAATGTGGAACAGGCTTTTAAAAACTGCAAAGGTTACCTTTTTCTTTTTACGGTTGCCTTTGTTTCATATCAATAGGTTTTATATATAAATACATTTTCGCCTTTACAAGTTTTAGTATGGTCAATAATTCTAATATCAGTATGAAAATGCTGCAATGAAACTTTGCAAAACTGTAATTAAAACAACACGTTTCCATATCATTCTATCCCCCCCATCCCTTCCCATTGTAGCTGCTTCCCAGGCATTTCACCTCCTCATGCAGCTGCCTATCAATCAATCTGCTCAGGTGTTTATTGCATAATCAATAGGACATGTTTAAGTAAACCATGACTGCCTTTCAATACAGAATGCAGTGCCTCGGTTTACAATGTTACCAATTTCCAATGAGACCTTAAAGAAACCCATCATCTACTGTATACCTGCTATTATCACCCGTCAAATTAAAGGCTCCACGCTGTTTGTTCACAATGCACTTAGCAGCGCAGAAGTGAAAGAGATTCAAACACCACTGTACCTCTCGAAAACCTCAAGAAAGCAGTTTGATCCACGTTTTCATGCATTCCATCTGGAACTAATGCCTGCTTTCCTGTCTTACGGCATGCATGTGAAAAGACAACAGCATACACAGCACACACGTATTAATACTGACTGGTAGCTGCCTCTTCTTTAAAAGCGTGCAGTAATGCAGGAGATGGGCGCATGTCACCAGCGAGACCACGTTTAAAGAAAAGAAAATTGATTCCCTTCTCCTCTGCTGGAGCCATTTAGTCAGGTTGCCATGGAGAACAGGCAGAGTGTTCAGCTGCTTCCCAGCCCTAGCCAGACGATAGACAGAGGAAGACTGAGGACTGGCTAATCAGAGGAACCACACATTTTCACTGCACTGAAATCCGATCCCTCTCCCTCTCCCTCCCGCCCCTTCCACCAGCAACACCCCAACCCCTCTCCTCTGCAATCTGCTGTCCCTGACGGCTTTGTGTGCTGAGCCTAACAGGAAAAAGACACAAACACAAAGCTCCTGGGTAAAACGGTGTGGTGTTTATATGTCATCCTCTAACCATTAGAATCAGCTGTACGATTTCTTAGTCTTGTACATTTTTGCAAGCATGAAAACGCTGTCTTTCTTTTTACACACTACAGACCAGACTAAACACAGCTACTAATACATCTGCATTCTGTCATGGAAATCCATTTCCGATACCCAGGGGAGTTATCCCCACTCCCCAATTCCTGGCATACAAAGTACGTTGGTTTGCAGACGTGTGTCAAAGCAATGGCACCAGAGGAGCATTTCTATTTGATAAACCTGGGCACCGGGATCTGTTTTGAAGATCGTAACTGAGGCAGATCTCTGCATTAACCCTTCTGGTGTTTCCATCTGGCAGCACTCACTGACCCCCTTCTTAACATCAATAAAAACAATTCAGCAAAAGAGACGAGGGGCACAACGCTTCAGATCTATGACCCACCGCTGTTTAGATCATTCAAATAGCTCCCCTTTACGTAAAGGTGTTAACACAACTCCATTGCTTTGGTGTTCCATCTCTGTGCTTTTAAAGGTCTTGCCTCATGCGGGTCTATCTATTTATTTATTTGTTGCTATTTACAGCGCCACTAAGAAGGAAGGGCATATTTCACAGAGCTACCGTGCCGACATCAGGTTAAAATTGTTTGAAAAGGAATGATGACACCTGCATACCGAACTTGGGTGGTTTCTTGTTTAAACTATATTTCAGTTTGTTTTTGCAATGGAATTTATTTTTGGGGACCAGCCAGAATATGCTGACTGGTCGATGAGTTTCACCGAGTTTGTATTAACAGGTATCAAAAACTAAATGTCACACACCATTTACAGCACGTTCTGGATTGTACCCCAACTACACCTGGATTATCTGTGATAATAAACAGCAAATGCATCACGCTGGCCAGAGGGCTGCTGTCTGCCTGTCTCCACACGAACAGGTTATCTATCTCAGGAATGTCATGAAGAGCATAAACATAAAACGAAAGTACTGATTGAAAGCTGTGTTCTTGAAATGTGTCAAACTTGACAGAGGTTAGAAACATAACTTTAGAAGCTTGCATCTCAAAGAAGACAGCTATTCCAGCCCAAATGGATGGGGGGGGGGGTTTGCTTACTTTACATCAAGGATTTTGGTTAGAAAGTTTTTAAACAAGCTATATAATTCTACCATTATTTATGCCATCAAAATGTGCCTTCTTGCAAACTCATGTTGGGCATGTGCTCCACAGATCTGCTGTCCCCTGCACACACCTACCCTGCTTTCCCACAATCAAAAGGAAGTCATGCAATATCACAATCACCACGACAATCATAACACTTCGACAGTGCATTTCATGCCATGTTGACCCACGGCCATTTTTGATGAGATTACAATTGAAAATTGCTGTACAGATCTAATGTGCTGTTGTCTGTTGCATAGTCCAGTCATCTCCACCCTTATCAAGCCATCACCAGGTCTCCCTAACAAATACAGAGTCCTGGTTTTCAGATTGATCTGGTAACTGAATTATGTTAAGTTCCCCGTCTGGCAAACCCTTATCAAGCCATCGCATATGCAGGAGACTTCTTCATCTAGGAAGGCAAACTCCTACACATGCTTCCTCGCAGCCCTCCCTGAACAATACCACACAATAATAGCTTATCTGTCAAAGAGATGTGAAACATTCCCCAGTCGTTTCTCATTCTTACACACATAGCCACACAATGCTGCGTATTGTCACTAGTTTAACTCCATCAGCCTCACCTTGTTACACATGGGGCCATACAAAAAACTCATATAAACGTTTCCCATAACCGCCTTAAATAAAAATTAGCCAAAATGCAAAACAACCAAGCAACAATACCTGACTCTGTTCTTATTTTCATCTTTCACCAGCATCAAAAGCATGGCGTTGGTTTATTCATACCCCCAACAATCTGAATCTCTCTCTGCCAATCAAAATCTTGCGTCGATGAACCAACAAAGGTAATGTGACAGCAGAGTGACAGCAGCCAAGCTGAACGGCTGATCTGCTTGAAATCAGACACCAAGTGAAAGCAGAACATACAGTAGCTGACTTTGTTATTGAAATACATGACTGTAAAAAAAGACCAAACAGCTTGTCACTTCGAGGGCACATCAAGCTAACCTGGGGACTACCCTCTACCTGGCTAGTATAGAAATCTCCACCTTGTCTCTGATTTCATTATTTTAGTGCAGAATTGTGTCAAACAAACACCTTTCGATGGGTGAAAAATCTGGAATTAATTTGTGGTTGCAAATTAAAACCATAATTAAATATCCTTCAAATGCGTCAATGGCATTGACCTGTAATTGACCTATACGCTTGCCACCTCAGATGCCTGGAGAATGCATTCTGTCTTATCATGTAAAACCTATGGAGGTCTGTGCCTCATCTAATTCTAAATAAACATCACTACCATGTGAAGCTACTTTGTGTATTTGTAACACACATCATATTATTTAGTTGTTACTCATTTACTCACATGGCAATGCCAGCAGTCCCGTTTGGAATACAGCGATCTCCAGGTGGTGTTAAAAAAAATAACACAAAAAACTCTTCACTGCTTTTTTTTTTTTGTTTGTTTTGTTTTTTTGAGAGCGGACATTTAAGAGGGCTCGAGTCTCTCTCAAGCTGAAATTGAACAAAAGCCACCAGTTTTGTATTCAGGATGAAATGTGTTTTTTGTGGCTATTTTTACTCAAGTCTTCAGTAAAGACGGGTGGAGAAGGTGTGTTGCAAGGCTCAGTTCTACGAAATGTTTTTAAAGAAAAAAAACAAGACAGCCTTCAGAGAAGATGCTGAGGGTGGCTTGCTGTGCTAGGTTTTAAAAGTACCGGTACTTACACAACAGAAGAGAAACCCAAACAAGGAAACAATTTTCTCTATTAAACATACAGCTACAGTGGCAATGCATATATATGTTTATTCTATAAAGAGTCACTTATCCTGTTTTTTTTAATCACTGCATTTTAAATGCAAATCCTGCCTTAAGAACTCACTAAAACAACCATATTAAAAAAAAAAACAGCCACACCTGGATACAAGATTGCATTTTCGTTTTATAAAAACATGACGTGTTTGCTTTAAGAGAAAGTGGTTTATTTATAGAGCCCTGGTTTTGATAGGCGTCTTCCACTGCACTTCTGTTAAATTACAATGATGAATAACCTGCCTTGGGTATTTACACTGGGGTAATCAACAGACATTTATTTCTCCCAGCGCACCCACGCTGAATTGAAAAATGACACTGCAGGAAAACGATTTACACACATAACAAAACTGAAACTCTTCAAAATACAGGCACATTAAAATGTCATTAATAACCACATACTTGCAGGATCAGGGGGGAAAAAAGCTTTTATTGAAAATAAATTGTTAATTTTACAATGTGGACCCTCTAGACCTGGCTGACTATAACACTGGCAGTCTGGCGCTCTGATTATTTCATACTTTTTTACTGGTTTATAATTTTAGGATGGTGGTGTTTAAAGTAACAGTAAAGATGATTTCTGACTCCTTGCTGAATCACCTTTTAACTCTAGACAGCGCACAGTCAGTCCAAACAGACTGCCTGGAAAAACTACATCAGTACCACATTTTAACACCAACAGTGCTAAGAGGCGGCTTTTTTTTGCTTTCAGAACTGTTTTTCATGTTTGTCACTGCTGCGCCAAGATGAGGAATGACAAGTAAAAATCGCTCTGAACGTTCCTGTGGGCCAGCGCCCTGTCAATGTGCATTCCGTCACCTCGCGGGTGGAACACGGCTCTTCCCACATAAGACAAAACTCCAGGCTGTAGTGTACCACATCTCAATGGTTACGTGCTTGTCAAAAATGGGCTAGCTCTAATGACAGCACATCTTTCAGGATGTCTCAAATATTTTGTGAAAGGTATTACTAGCTACTATCTATTGTTCCCAATGTAAGGCGTTATGGGTTAATTTATAGTTCAAGCACAGAATTTTTGTTCTTCTGATTTATGATGTTAACACAGGGTGTGTAAGGTGTCTCCTAGATACATTTGGTACAATTTAAGAAGAGATGCACACCCAAACTGTACGGGACGAAAGGTCTGTAATAAGAAAGCCTGTTGGTGTTTTTCAGTTGATTTTCAAATAAATAATATTTGTTATCCCATCGTATACACATTTAACCACATTTTTAAAATCTACAGATCAAATGCTGTATAAACCCTGCCTATATGTTAAAGCATTATTATTAACTAATATTGCACTTGGTAATAACACAACAAAATCCTGTATCAAGGTACTATTCATGACAAGTGAATTTAAAAATCTTACAAAATATCCCCCAAGCTCACAGACACAGAAGTCATGAAGAAAGGAAATGAATCCGGTAGTCTTGTGCTAGAGAATTCCTGGAATGAACCTAGCCTATAAATTCAAGTAAATGGAGAGAACTGGTTTTCAGCTGCAGAGCTGGTAATTCTGCATGTTTTCAGCTGGTTATACTGGTTCAAGAAAAAATAAAATTGACCATGATGCAGAAATAACGATTTATTAAGGTTTAGCTTAATTATGCAATGGTTTGGTTGTTACTGTTTCAATTGCAATCACAGTGTGGCATAGTGCCTGTTTCCTGGTTGTACAGCTTCAATATTATTAATGGTGTACACATATTATGTCTCCGTCTTTCGCTCTGCAATATTATAGTTAATTCACACCTTGAAACTTGAGCTTGGTTTTGAAATGGAGCAGAAAGCAACTGTAGAAAATCTCTAATTTGCCAAAAAAAAATTCCTAGCTAAAAACACATTGAGGTATTGAAGTTCACACAGTAGATTTTGCATATGGTTTAGAATCATTGGCGTCATATCTAACTTGGGCTGATTACAGCAAACATAGTTTTCTACAATAAAAGGTAATTTCAAGCTACAAGCTTAAGTGCAGTAATTGATCATCCTAGCTCAATTTGTAAAGACATCAGTGACTCATGATGTTACAAGAACAGAATCCAAAACTCTACGCATTAACTTCTAGTTAGAGGTTTGCTAACATTTTCTCAGCCCAAATAAAAGTCAACCCTCTCCTCCTACAATGAAAAATGACAGTAAATAACAGAAACAAGAGAGTGTAAAGCAAAATCTAGATTTGTGTCCAGTTGCCAACACAGAATCCGTAAAGTGGTCCAAAGGTGATAAAGTAGAACAGAGTATAGCACTACTGCAGGCTTTACTTAAAACATCAAGCTTGGACTGTTGCATCACCAGGATTACTTTTAAAACTAAAGGTATAGGCTTGTGCTTGTCCAATTCCCAGGTAACAACTGAGCAAAGCAGTCAAGCTGGAAAATAAACAGAAGGCACAACTCCTCAAACAAACGGCAGTGTTAAGTTTGTGACCTGCAGTGCAATATTCAAACTAAATTCCAGCCCACAAAGCAGATATGCAAATGTTGGTCTGTTAATACCCCTCAGTGGAGGTAAAGCAAACTGAAGCACACGCCAGCTCAGCACAGCCCAGCTCAGATACAGTGCACACTTCAAGACTGGAGCACAGAGCCGACAGACTCCAAAATCCTGGAAGCAGTCCACAGTAATTGCTGTAGCGCTGCAGTGGTTAAGACCTCTAAACTGCTAAAAGCCTTTGAGCAGACTGCAGGGATTGTTTGCATTGTTTTCGTTCACCCGCCACTACAGCAGGGCTGCCCAGGGAGGAGAGTTGATTTGAATTTGAAATCACATTTATGCTGTTTGAAATAAAGAACTGAATGACAGCCTGGTTTTTAGTGCTTATATATAAACAGTTTGGGGATAATGCAGTAATGCATCAAGAACATTTTTTTTTTATTTATTTTTTTTTTTTAGAAGAACGCTCCAAGCCGGTCACAGCGTTTCATTCACTTGCATTCTAAATGAGGTTTAGTGTTAGCGGACTATTCCCTCATTCCACTGTTCTCAGACTTCCCATTGCTAGGAATCGGAGCAACCAGACCCCTGCTAAACTGACTCTGAAGTGATCACACTTCTCACAGCGTGAATGCTCTTGTCATCAAGGAGCTGTTCGTACAGCTACGGGAGGGAAACCCAGGACTAGTGTGAGTTTCTAACCATGACTATCATCCAAAGGTTGAGAAAAACTTCAGAATCAGAACTGCTGAGGGAGATTCCAATATGCAGCACCACCAAAGTAAAAAAAAAAACAAGGCAATGCAACGGCTTTGTAAGCTGAAGGGCTTCCCTGACCTTAATACATTCAACGCCCCCCTGTGTAAAGCATTCAAAGATAATAATGCTGCTCACAAACTGTCCTTTCGTAGCTTGTGTTGAAAAGACCCTCAGTTTAAGGGGCATGCAACATGAAAATAAATGTAATTTTAGAGTAAAAAAAGAAAAAAAGTACTGATTGAAATAAACCATGACTTACCGTTTCCTCTTAGTACCATCCGATATGCACTGCCCACAAATTAGACTGAACTTTAAATAGATACTATGCAGCTTAATAATTACTGGAAAACTGGGCCTGTCATTTTACAAATATTTATATTTTTGTAATGCGCCTATTAAAATGTTTTCTTCATTCGACCCAAAGTAAATTACAAAATACGGCTAGCAACACTGTTTGATAAGAAGTGGACACTATCGAAGGAGTTCTCTGGACTGAAGCCTAGAGAAACACAGCTCTGCATGCCAGCAGGCAAACTCCTCACCCAGCCCCCTGTCCACTCACACACTTCTAGAACACTTGTTACATATTAGAACAAAAATAATGTCACACTGTGTCCGGTCCCCAATGAATTTCAAATGGGCTTTTTAGAATCGCCACTTAACTGTTTGTTTCCAATCGTTTGTTTATTTAAGAATTTAGATTTGATATGAAAGCAATACTTTTCTACAATTGGTCACGGTACAATATTTTGCCTCATGTTCATTTTGGACACACTATTCCTTGCAAAGAGTTTGATTAAGGAAAACTATTGGTAAGGCTATGTAACATTTAACAAAAAAACAAACAAACAAACAAATAATATATATATATATAATATATATATATATATATATATATATATATATTTTTTTTTTTTTTTTTTTTTTTTTTCTTCTAGTTTTTTTTCTGATATTAAGACTTTGGCTATTTTTTTGTCACTTAAAATCAAACTATATAAATCTAAAAGCAATATTTTACAAAATCTTCAGGAGGGATTACATATATTAAAAAAATACAATAGGAAGGTTAAAAAAATAAATAAATCCATAAATAAATATGCAAATAAAGAAATAAATACTTTTTTTATTTGTATTTTAATTAACCTTATTTTAACTTTGGCATTCAATGCACAGCATTACAAGGTTGATTGAGTACGCATGAGACAGTACAAGCAAGCTCGTCTACAGCATTTGCAATATACTGTTACAGCAATTACAGTAATGATAGCCAGGCAAAAGCACTGAAGTCTGGAGCTGCTCCAGCAGAGCTACTGAAACAGATGATACAATGGATGTGACAGGAAGACAAGAAGTCACAAGCACTCCTACAGCACCGGACTGTCATCGTCACAGTCTAATGAGCTCCATGCATTCTTTCAAACCAATTGACCATCTCCTGTTTACATTAACTGATAATGGACTCTTGCAATCTGTTATCAATGGAACCCTGTGCACCAGCGTGGTATTAGATTAAATACAGGAGCGTATGAGGGAATCAATGCGCCAAATAGAAATGTAGCACTGTACTTTTTGCTGTTCTATTATGCTTTTCCCATTGTTAGACTCTGCATTTACCATAGCTTACCCTGGTTTGCCATGTTTATTAATATGCTTTGCCATACCTTGCTGGTGAATTGTATAAGATGTATACAATACAGATGATTTTGCTAAGTCACTGTAGTAAGCCAACAGTAATATATATATATATATCACATATCTATTTCAGTAATTCTTTTAAGAAAGTTATTTAATTTTCCTTTATCCTCTCCAGCTGGAACACATTTAGCATTAGATGTTTCCATTCTGCGAAAGGTGGACATTTCTCTCCTTTCCAGTATTTGTTCACTTTTTTAATGTCAAAGAACAATCGCTTAAAAGTTTTTAATATTCAATGATTAAACCTAAGCCTAGCGGTTCAGAGCTGCTACCATTTGTAAACCAGACAATTAACAATAGAAAGGGTATTGAAAGATCTGACTGAAAGTGAGGCTGCTAGGAATACTAATTGAGCGAGGAAGGGTTTACTGTGCATTCTGCCCTTTCATGCAGCGCTCTCTCTGCAGCAGCGTGATATTATATTTAATAGAGCAGTGCTCCACAGCAGCGTGATATTATATTTAACAGAGCAGTGCTCCACAGCAGCGTGATATTATATTTGACAGAGCAGTGTCTCTCTGCAGCAGCGTGATATTATATTTAACAGAGCAGTGTCTCTCTGCAGCAGCGTGATATTATATTTAACAGAGCAGTGTCTCTCTGCAGCAGCGTGATATTGTATTTAACACAGCAGTCTCTCTCTGCAGCAGCGTGATATTGTACTTAACAGAGCAGTGTCTCTCTGCAGCAGTGTGATATTATATTTAACAGAGCAGTGTCTCTACAGCAGCGTGATATTATATTTAAAAGAGCAGTGTCTCTCTGCAGCAGCGTGATATTATATTTAACACAGCAGTGTCTCTCTGCAGCAGTGTGATATTATATTTAACAGAGCAGTGTCTCTGCAGCAGCGTGATATTGTATTTAACAGAGCAGTGTCTCTCTGCAGCAGCGTGATATTATATTTAACAGAGCAGTGTCTCTGCAGCAGCGTGATATTGTATTTAACAGAGCAGTGTCTCTGCAGCAGTGTGATATTATATTTAACAGAGCAGTGTCTCTCTGCAGCAGCGTGATATTATATTTAACAGAGCAGTGTCTCTCTGCAGCAGCGTGATATTATATTTATTTAACAGAGCAGTGTCTCTGCAGAAGTGTGATATTGTATTTAACACAGCAGTGTCTCGCTGCAGAAGTGTGATATTGTATTTAACAGAGCAGTCTCTCTGCAGCAGTGTGATATTGTATTTAACAGAGCAGTGTCTCTGCAGCAGCGTGATATTTTATTTAACAGAGCAGTGTCTCTCTGCAGCAGTGCGATATTATATTTAACAGAGCAGTGTCTCTCTGCAGCAGCGTGATATTATATTTAACAGAGCAGTGTCTCTCTGCAGCAGCGTGATATTATATTTAACAGAGCAGTGTCTCTGCAGAAGTGTGATATTGTATTTAACAGAGCAGTGTCTCTCTGCAGCAGCGTGATATTGTATTTAACAGAGCAGTGTCTCTCTGCAGCAGCGTGATATTGTATTTAACAGAGCAGTGTCTCTCTGCAGCAGCGTGATATTGTATTTAACAGAGCAGTGTCTCTCTGCAGCAGTGTGATATTGTATTTAACAGAGCAGTGTCTCTCTGCAGCAGTGTGATATTGTATTTAACAGAGCAGTGTCTCTCTGCAGCAGCGTGATATTATATTTAACAGAGCAGTGTATGACGCACACCTAGGTAACCAGCTGCTGTCGCTATATTAACATCATTCTGCATCTAGAATCCAAAGTGTTTCTGCTCCCAGAGGCGGAAAGACTAGTGACCTGTAAAAACAGCAACACAGCACAAAACAGTTTCTCTGAGAACAAGCCAATCAGAACAAGCCAGCACAACACAGGTTACTAGCAGTGGTGTCTTCTTCACAAACTGGCTGAGCAACTAGAAGGGAAAAACCCAGTTCACAAAACTTGGAACGGTTTCAAAAGGCTTTCTTTTTTTTTTTTTTTTTTAAAAAGCAAACATTTCTCTGCTGTTACTAAAAAAGGGACGGGGAAAATTATCAATGTGATCAATCTAAAATCAACAAGTCTTTAAATAAAATGTGTGTTTTGGAATTGTCTTCCAATTTCCATTACTAGTGTGCAGTGTTTGCTAGCATTCAGGGGCGGTTCTGTCACATGGCCAAAAAAATATGTACTGCAGACCTTGGCTCACAGTGGGAAACTATAAGCCCCCTCTGGAAGAACTATTGTTCCCTCCTGCAGCTTCGGGTCATTATAGTCTCGTCAGGAACTATAGTTTCTCCCTTGGGGTGCCATAGTTTCTGTCTATTAGCCTCCTCTCCAGTCCATATTTACTATATATATATATATATATATATATATATATATATATGCATAGTATATGCATGCATGTACTATTCTTCTTGTCTCCATCAGTTTAAAATATATAAAGCAAAGCACTACACATTGACATTTTCAAGGAATAAATCTCTGAATTTTGCAGATTTACCGAGTCTTTATGTATACAGCACTGGTGTTTTTATTCCTCCTTTAACCCTCCTATTAGGTTTCGGGTCTATTTGACCCAACTCTAGTTGTATAATATATATAAATGTATAATATTTTATGAATTTTCCCAAGTTGGGGGTCATGAACTTATACACAGAAAACAGAACCTTTTGAGATGTTTATATATACAAATAATATGTTTGGGGTCACTGTGACCTGTGGCATTTATCTCTGTAGATTTGTATGCAGGAATAAAACAAACTTTTTCAATTTGTTATTTTATTATATTTGTATTATTGTCTCTGGAAATGTCTGCACCCATCTAGCAATACTTATAAACAAAACTCCAAACAATATATATCTACAAGGCAGAGCCTAATTTTCTCTGTCAGTATTGCAACAGTATTTCACTGGTAAAGACACTCCAAAATGAAGAGCTCACAGGTTGGCAGACAAATAAGTTTTATCACAGCTCCTGGACTAAAAGAGCATAAAAGAGTAACACCTTTGCAAATATAAACATTTAATAAATTTAAGGCTGTTTTAAAATTAGTTTGAAATTGCATCAGGTCAATATGACCCAAAACATAACAGATGTACCTAAATTCTGAACATAATAGGAGGGTTAAAATACTAAAATATTCTGCTGTTGGTTTAAGAGTAGGTTTGGTTTAACTACATAAATCAACGAAAAAGCTATTTGTGTATCGTTACAAGAAAAGGGAAGAAAATGCTACACAAATGCAGTGGTGCTTTGCAGTGCAAAGGAGACCACAGTACCAGTGTGTATGTTTCACCCACTGTACATAACGTGTATGTAGACCTCTCTGGTTAAAATATAGATGGATCAGATTGAAATGTCAAAAGACACTGCAGTAGTAACAGACAGAAAAAAAAAAAAACCCTGACAAAAGCTGGTTATTTTTAGATTTTTGTAGACACAGTTTCTTCAGCCAGTGGAAAAACATGAAATTCTGCTAAGGTGTCAAGAGCCGCTGCTGCTGTCGGTTTTGTTTTGCATTATCCCTATGAGTCACAGCTGCTCAAGCAGAAGCTCAATAAAAAGCAGGCCAAGCATCCAGGAGACAGGAATCATTTCTCACATTTCACTTTACCAATGAGAATTGTAATATAAGCCATCGTTCATTACTGTTATTATAAATATATAAAAAACACCCTCAACATGTAGCTCACACTTTGTGTATACATTGGCTCTTATATGACTAATTTGTGAACGAATTCATTCATTATGTGCACTCTGTCGACAATGTACTGGTGGGGGGTCTAATGAGAAGGTATTTCTAAAATGAAGTGTGTAAAAATCTTTGTGTTGTTCTATAACAGTATAACATCCAGGACTGCAGCTTGCAGCTGCTACTGTCTCTTTACAATTATGACCTGACCTACATTTTTCTTAAAGATCATGGAGATAATTTTAGTTATCTTTTTATATTTAAACATAAATCTATCCGGTCATTCGACTTGATCGAGTGCGTAAATCTGCTGGTGACGTACTCTGGAAAAAGCGTGGCCTTTATAAACAAGAGCTGGGGCTAAAGATAAGACTCCAGACTCCATTTCAGACACAAAACTCCGTTCATGAAGTATTCCCTTCAGGAAAAAAAAAAGTATACTTTAGGGAGAATGAACTTCAAACCTAAATTAAACAGTGGGATTATTTTCCACAGAAAAGTGCACTAGTCTGGAGCAGTACAATTCATCTAGTCAATCTGCCTTGGAATTTGAACGAAAGCAAATGTACTGTAGCTTCCAAAATGAGCAATACATTATATATATATATATAATGCCAGAATTCTCTTCGTACAACAATAGATTTTGGTTCATTAATCTTAATCTAAATTCACTCTGTCTTGAGACAATCACAATGTATAACATGCTATAACTGTGAATACGTCTCTGTGATATTTCAAACAGAACAACCTTTTCTCCTATGCTTTCCATGTAGTCTGTTTTCTTTAACTAAATTTCCTAGTTCAAGTTTTTGGCATTGCTTTTTAGGGATGTGGCTTTGAGCCCCTTTGATTGTCTGACCGCACATATGATGTACCAAAGGCTCTTTTTACTCAACAACTGATCTGCATAGCCTGTGTCCTTCCTCTAAAGACAAGGGTGTGCAAATCATAATGTAATTCAATACTCGAGATTATACAACCGTGTAAAACAGATACGAGAAGACTATACAGCTGTAAGTGTGTCATTATGAGGGTAAATAATTTAAACAAAACATAGCCAGTCTTGCCACACTGTCTGAATTATGCATTGCTTTTGCAAGCGATACAGTGTGTCAGGGGGAGCAGACACAGGCTAAAGGATAAACAAACTGTTAATGTTATAAAAAATAAAGAAACTTAGAAATGTATTTTAAAATGTGACAAATAATTAATTATACATATATGGTCAAGATGTATTACTGTACCAGTAGCAAAGAGCATCGTGTTATATATATATATATATATATATATATATATATATATATATATATATATATATATATATATATATATATATATATATTTTTTTTTTTTTTTAAAACATATATATTAAAAAGAGGTATGCAAAAATGAAATGAAAAGGGAATGGGAGAGTGTGGAACAACGCAAGATCGGCTGGCAAGACCTGTGGACAATGGAACAGAGCATGATCAGTAAACATGAACCTAAACCTCTGGGTGGGTGAGGATCCCTCATGTCCTTTGTGTTCATTACCTGCAACATTAAGGCACATTTTGACAGGATGTAAGGTGGGTCTTAGCCAAGGAGGGTTTACTTGGCACCATGACCAGGTGCTGCGATGTTTGGCCTTAGCATTGGAAGACAAGCGTAACCTGATCAATAAGTTGCCACCAGTTCCATCAAAGCATTACACACAAAAGACAATATTCCTCCTTCCAAGAGAGCAACCACCAAGAAAAGGTGTTAAAACCAAGCCTTGCCCAGGACAACTGGAAGCTGCTAGAGACTGGAAGATCCTGGCAGATGTTGGTCAACGGCTTATTGTTCCACCTGAGATTGCCACCACTAACCTTCGACCAGACATTATCTTGTGGTCTGGATCAGCACGCCTTGTAGAGTTAACAGTGCCATGGGAAGATGCTGTGGATGAGAGGAAGAAACTGCGGTATGCGCAACTAGCTGCTGAAGCGAAACAGAGAGGTTGGAGAGTCCGAGTTTACCCAGTGGAGGTGGGTTGTCGAGGATTTGTGGCACACTCTACAACCCGGACTTATCTGAAGCAGCAGAAAGGAGCAGCAACTGGCTGTGGTTGAGACAGAAAGATTCTGGATAGGGATCTCAAGCACAATAGAAAGAAAGCAACACTGATGTACAGGTAAGTAAGCTGGGCTGAGCTGAGTGGGGGATAGAGGGACGCCAGAATCACTGTTGAGCCCTCTTGAGGTGTCGTGGGTTAGTCAACGAAACACCGAAGATGGAAGGTGCCCATTTGAAGACCCCAAAGATGTACCCTACTTAGCGCAATCCAGTCGGCTGTCATGCTGATGCGCTGGGGAGACCGCACTGGGTTGATCCGGAGCCAGCATCGCAGCCATTGTGTGTGCTGATGCACTGGGGAGGCAAAATGAGCTGATCCCTTAGTTGGTGCTTATCCTGGCGAGAGCCGAGTTCAAATCAGCATGAAGTTCAACATCTACTCTCTTGTAATGGAAATCAATCAGAAAATGCTCCATGTTTACATACCACCACACCCACTTATATTAAATGCCTTCAACCTCCAAAACAAAAACACACACACTGGCCTCTTCAACAGACTCCTTTAGTAATGCATCCCAAAAATCACCTTCACCCTGCCTGGGAGTGTTAAACCAGACACATGAGAACTAAATGTGGGAGCTTCAAATATCTTCTGGTGTAAATGGGAAATGTTCATTATTTTGTCTAGCCCCTGTGGATTACATTCAAACCGCTAGCTACTCACGATGCTGTAATGTCTAGCGCCTAACAAATATACACACCAAAGAGCAGTCACAGTACAGCACTGCGAGATACATCTCGATCACCCTAAAGGCCAGTCTCCAGTCTCCAGTCTCCCACACAAGCAACAACATTTTCTCCTCCTTTGAACCTGGCTTTCCATTTACAATATACTGCAAAAGAACTCAATTAGTCAGAAAAAACAGAACTTTAAAACCCTCACTTGGCTAATTCTCTGTAAACTAATCTGATAGTAGTTTCTACATCAAGAGAAGCCCAGAGACACACACACAAGACCCTATTCTCAAAGCTTTAGCTCGAGTTTAATAAAGAACGTGCAGATAGATTAACGTTTTGTAGCGCAGCCTGTTGTGAACAAAACAGCAATATCCGCTAACCACTTCATTCATATCAAACCCAGATCAGCCCAGGTCTCTCTATAGAAAGATGAGACACTGGAAACACGCATCATTTCATCTAGCTGGCACTACAATGCTGTGCAGTAGATGGTGCTGGCACTTACTATAAGGCTCGCCAACACTACACACGGCAAGCAACGGAACTGAAGAGCAGCTCCAGACTCCTTGCACCTCAACAAAAGCTAAAAATTTTTTATATAAAGCTACTTACTCAGTATGTTTTAAAGCTAGCCAGCAGCATTAGAATAAAGCTGACCTTCAGAGAGTTCCTGTTTCCATTACCTTTTTAAAAAAGAAAACGCCACTGGGTTTAGAAACAGCTGTAACAAATTCTGTCGTACCCCCCCGTCCCTGTCCCCGTCCCCCACGCTTAGGAAAAAGCCCAGGTTATTGAAACTTCAGTGCAAACTAGTGATGCATTACATATATATATATATATATATATTTTATGAAAGATGCAGTCACAGGAGTATAGGTTATGATATACACATGTAAATGATACAATACTTTGTCTGCCAAGGGAGTTCAGGTAAGATTAAACGAAAGTACAGAAACTCCCTTTTTAAATGTGATCTTCTTACAACAGCAGAGTAATGGTTGCACAAGCGAGACTCAGCAACTCCCCAAAGAACAACAGAATAATTTATTGCCTGATGTTTTAAAGTCTGTTGAAAGCATTTGCTTTTTCAGGTTATTCCTGTATATGCAAGAACAATCCACCTCAACTAACTCATGGTCCTCTCACCCAGACTGCACAAGATGATATTTCTTATACAATTATATTTGACCAACGCACAACGTATTAACTTCTAGAAAAACCTAACCAGGAATCTCCAGTATAGCACAGCATGTGTGTATTTCCAAAGCGTTAACTCCGATCTTTATATAACACCTATTTTTTGGGATGGAGTAAAACACCTGCTTATAAAACTAGAACCAAACGAGTTAGGTAAAGTAATACAAAGTCTCTCCTCTCATTAGGTAACTTTAATATGAATCTTTCTAGGCGTTAAATCTAGAAAGAATAATTAAACACATGCTTTGTACACTAAATGTTGTATGAAGCGTCACTGAAAATAAACAACACACACACAAAGTTCATTGAACAGGAAATACAATTCAGCTGAAACTGTGGTTATGCCAATATAAGTTCATGGTTTCCTATCGTCAGACTGTACTGTATTATACAAACACAGCATAAGGACTGGCGTTCCTGTCTGAACTGCTGGATTCTAGATTACCTTTACTTTCTTGATTTGCTTCTCAGCCTCTGTTGAAAGCAAAGTCTTCACAAAAAACACATTCAAGGTGCAATAATATTATCTTCATTTTGGGATCAAATGGTAGACTTTAGATTATAGTAGCAAGCAGTTGTGAATGTTTAAACAGTACACTCATGTTTTATAGGATGATATGACTGCATTTACAAAAGGCGGTAATGGTCATCCATAACCTCACACACTCAATTTGCTAACTTGAGCTGTTAATGTTTAAATGTCTTCTCATGTATCTTGCTATATACCGGTCGATCTATTGGTCTTGTTCCATCAACCTTAAAGAAAAAAAAATACTACAAGTGATGTACAAGGTAACCAATAACACTGTTAACGGAGAACTCTATACATTTTTTTTTTTAACAGTTTTTGGGAGAGATTCCCAAAATGTCATTATCTGTTTTTTTCTGGGGAAAAAAAAAAAAAACTGCAAATACAATTCTAAAGCAAAAAAGATTCAAATTAAGACTCCTTCCAAGCCCCTAAATAAGCTGTCCGAGTGGTTTATTTCTGATTCGGTAGCATTACTGAGTGCAGTCATTACTACTGTGCAAATGGCGATTTGGAGTAAAGAGCTTTGAGAATCTAGCCTCCCTTATAAATGTTTCCCATAGTAAAAGCATAACAAATTTAACAAAGCACAGTGAAAGCAGGGTAAAGCATAGGTAAGCATTGTAAAGAACAACAAGGCATGGTAAATGCATAGCATAGCCAAGGGGAAAGCATGGGAAAACTGCTAAAACAGCGTGCTAAACTTTTATAAGGGCCTATTGTGGGTATGATACTGTAGGTAAACTTCATTGTGACTGTCTGCAGTCAGTTGAAATTAATGGCTGCTGTAAACTTGCTGTGGTGCGTTTTAATTTGTTTGTCCATTATTAATTATTATTTGTCAGTCATTTAGCAGACGCGTTTATCGAAAGCGACTTACAGAGTCTAGGGGCTGAAGTACGCATCACAACTTACAAAGAAAGAATGTATCTGGGGATTAAGCTGACAGAACGCACTGTATCAGACAAAGAGAGCGGCGAGCATTCTTCCATGAATCCAGCAACTGTAATGAGTCTGAGCTGTGAGCGCTGAGAGAGCGGTGGAAATAGAATAATGAATGTGTCGGCTCTGCAGGATTAGTAAAAGGATATGTTTCCCGCGTGTCTCAAACCTCGCAGCATCCCGGTTTGATATTACCCTGTTAAAGTCTTTATTTTTTTATTATACTCAAATTGTGCCGCACCTTGGAGCTTGAATAGATTCAAAGTGCTCAAGTCTTTACCCTTAGCTGAGGCACACAAGTGTAAAAACATAAGTACTATCCTCCTGTGCTTGGCGAAGCCTTTACTCTGCTAATGCTGCACTTAACTGTGGCAGCCAAAGGTGGGCACGGCTGTAATTGCGCTGTGCTTGGCAGACCACGTTGGTCATTCAGGACACAAGGAAGAACTCAGTATTGCAAGAAAACAGTGCAGTCTTTGCTCTTTATGCCATTTTTGGCTATTTCTGTCCCATAGTTGAGGAACATTGATACGGGTTAAAATGAAGAGCTAAATATCGCTGCTGTTTTAATTCACAATACATTTTTATTTCTATAGGAGGCTGTGTGGTCTAGTGGTTAAAGAAATGGTCTTGTAACCAGCAGTTACCCGGTTCAAATCCCAGCTCAGTCACGGACTCATTGTGTGACCCTGAGCAAGTCACTTAACCTCCTTGTGCTCTGTCTTTGGGGTGAGACGTTGTTGTAAGTGACTCTGCAGCTGATGCATAGTTCACACACCCTAGTCTCGTATCTTGTAAAGCTCTTTGTGATGGTGGTCCACTATGAAAGGTGCTATATAAAGACGATTATTATTATGATGATGCCTGTAAAAATAATATCAGGAAGGTTCATATTTAAATGATTAGATTAGGACAGAATTTAGAAACACCTCTGGTTAGTACCCCATTGTGTTGAACTAAAAACGCTAATATAATTACCTTTTACATGCGAATAGCACCGAGAAAAAGATGTATGACACATTCTGTTTATAATGCTCTCTCAACTTTCTTGTGTCTCTGTATAAAGGACTAAGCCAAGCAAGCCATAAAAGAACACTATGGTATGCTTGCACAGTAGTTCATATTTACCATACATTACTATAATGCACCCCTCTGTGCTTTCACTTACTGTATACCCTTTTAAAATGATACGCAGCGAGACTGTATATTCCAGTGTCCTGCCAGATACAATTCAAAGCAGACGCATGCAAGCACAGTCAAGGCTACATATGCTGTTTCTGTAGCGATCCTGCAGCTGCTATGTTTGATTGTCACAGGACGACAGGCACCGCTCGGTCAGTCAGGATCAGACAGTCAGTAAGTCTCCGAGGCACATACCTGGCCAGCTGAGCAGACGAGATGAAGCTGCGCTGGGCTGGAGAGCGGACGGCAGGAAGTCAGCATGGCATCTCTAAGTGATGAAGTCACACCCTTCACAGGTGTAGAAACGTACAGCTGGGAATGAACAGAAGACAGCCTTGTCAGTTAAGCACACAGCCGCCGTCTGAAATCCAACAGCAGGCTTCGCTCACAAAGCCCTCAACGAGCAAATCACAATATTCATTTTGGGATCACAAGATCAGTTATTTATGAATGCTTACCTTTCTACGGCAAGCTTACAGTAAACTTCTCTACATGATGGTTAGAGTGCATTTACAATAAGCTGTAAAATAACTGACGTCACCTGTAACCTCAAATTCACTAACTTTACAATAGCTTTCTAGGACTGCAAACACTCTGGACTTTACATAATTCCAGGTTTTAAAAAAATTGTATTAAAAAAAAAAAAAACATAACAGAACCTAACCTAAATCAACAATTTTTTAAAATGTTGTAGTTCACCATGCTTTTTGCACGATTACAATATGCATTCCTGTGGTTTAGCATATATAGTATTTTACCATGCCTTATTACACCACAGTACCCATTTGCAAGTTTCAATAGCTGTACATTAAGTACTGTATTATACTCTTTGCATTTGGTGCTTTTGAAAGCACATTAAATATGCATATTTAGCAGCTGGCTACGTGCATGCAGTCCCTTTACGATGGCTGAAACAGCAACATTCTCAGCAAATCCATGCGCAGTGACACTATATAAACTTATTTACTTACTCCGACCTTGCTTAGGTTTCTCTACCGCCCACTCTTTTCTCTAACTAGTAAAATATTAGCGGGATTTCTGTGGTGAAGAATCAGGTGTCAGAAACAGTTAACAGCATGGTGCGTGTTTATGAGTGTGACCTATAACCGTCTGTGCAGGAAACCAAAGAATAAATTACAATTAACAAAACAGGAAACCTAACTGGAGAGTTTCCCTTTGCGTACGCAGTGTGGCGTATAAATGCTGCGTGTGCATTTTCAAAGAGATTCACCAAGACATTAGAGGAGGTAAAGTACATTTCATACACCGCTAAATGCACATGAACTACAAATCAATTCATGACACATTGCACCCTTACTCTTAATAAAACCTGCTTGTCATTTTAGTTCACCATGAACAGGCAGTTTACCAAGTAAAGAAGGGATGTATTAGTAATAGTTAGCATGTGGTTCTAGATTAGATTGTATGTGTAAGCTCCAGCTTTGTATACTGTTTTTATAACTGTGTTTCTGAGATGGTGTCTGTGTATTTGAGAGGGAACAAATGTCACACGAGAAATCGGATTAAACAAATTAAAATTGTGTCAAAGAAAAGTAACGTTCTGCAATTATAGTACACTGTGATTGGCAATCTGCATGACGCTCACAGCGTGGTGTCACAATACATTTTTCAACAACTGTCTTAGCAGGTTTCCAAAAACTATTATGCAACAAATGCTTTTGCGAAGTCATCAGTTGCAACAAATTGTTACAAGTTGTAAAAATACAACATTTCTAACTGAGATGTAGTCAAGACCAAACGTACCGAGACAAAGACTTAAAAAGTGGCCTCGAGATCGGCCTCCACCTCTGATTTCTGAACTAGCAACCGGTTTTAAAGACTTGACCATAGGCTTGGCTATCAGGTCAGGAAAAGGACCATGCTTTCTGTCTCATTACAAATTAATATTACTCTTCCACTATCACTGACAGATCTATTGCATCTGTTACAACTGACAGCCACTTACCCGTTCTAGAGATGATTGTATTCAAAGGATATGTACTCCATAAGCCATCAATCACAACACTCAATTAACCAAATTCACTGAGCTAATAAAGTGGAGTTGCCTGTGTGCCACCAAGCCAGGTGCGCAGTGCTGTCATCACACAACACCACAGAGCATTCAGAACACATGCATCTGCCTGTCTCGACACACACACACACACATAGCTGCTTCCACACCGCCTCCTCATTGTTTACTTTGAGTTTCAGCACTCAGGCAAACACTACAATTCCTTTCAAAAACAACACCACAAAAAAACAGAATGAAGTTGGTCATGCTACAGGAAACAGCTTTGGCTTAAGAATATGAACACAGTACCGTGCTGTTCTAAATGTCCCAATGCACACTGTAACTGCAGCTGCAGCGTATTCGCTTGGTAACACTGCTATGGAACTCGGTGCCTTTTTAGGGTGTCTTACAGTAGAGAGCCACTAATAGCAGTTCAATTTGCAAGGTGTTTAATTTGACATGTTGATTTTGGGGGTGATGGACGGAGGGCGAGGACAAGGCTGTATATTTACGCTATTCATTATACACAAGCAGTGACCCAGAGCACTGTGCTCACTCACACAATGCAGGGGCTGTTCAGTTTGCTATAATTAGAACGTAGTTCCCCTCATAAAAGTGTCCCAAAGTAAAAGCATAACAAAGTGTAATAAAGCACAGTGACAGCACGGTAAAGCACAGGCAAGCATTGTAAAGAATAACAAAGTATGGTAAAGCATGTTCATAAACATGAGAAACCAGCGCAAACCACAGCAAATGCATTGTATAACCGTGGGAAAAGCACAGTAAAACTACACAAACACTGTAGTGAACTCTTATAAGAAATACGGAAAGAAACCAGGGGAACCAGTACAAGGGGTCGAGCTCTTTCCTGTTGATTTAGCACTTGCCTACAGTCAGTAAGTGAAGCCGAGCACAGTGCAGCTGTAACCAGCCAACGCCTGCTGCTACTTTGAGTTCTCCAATGAATTTAATCTAGAGGATGATTAGAAAAACTGAACTCAAGAATAATTTTTAAACAACTACCCGCTAAATCTCACAAGTAGTTGCAACTGTGGACAACCACTGTAAACCCAGTACTGACTCACCCAGAACCACGAGCAAGCGCTGGCATGACTTCACATCCCTGTCAGAACAGGCATCGAGTCACAGAATCCGTAAACACTGCATTTCCACCGCCTAGCACAACTCTTTTTTGAAGTAGCATTGCGACGGAGTTAGAACCCTGCTTGTGTTAATGTATGCTGGAGGGTTGTTCTGGTGTTGGGCTGGGAATTTCCTGCCTGGGCCTAGTTAGTGTTATAATGTGGTCAATCAGTTAGCTAACCGATATGAAAAACGCTGTCCTAGTATGAGACACAGAGGGAGACTGAGAGCAGGGAGGCTGGCTGTCAACGTGGTACTGAAAGCACAAGAGCTGGGAAGCCATTTTGGTTCACAGTTTGTTTATTTCTCTTGACTGTTTGCTGTCCTTACCGAATATAAATGCACAATTCCGTGTGAAAAGCATTTCTTTGCCATGCCCACTTGACCGCTTGCTGTATGTCACAGGCGTTATTTACAACTGCACTGTAGTTATATACTTATTTTTTCCTGGATAACTGATTTCATGTAAACCTATTTTAATGCAGAAATGGCCCAGTCCACCTTACGTGCGTTACAGTAACATTAAGGACTGGAAATAATTTATTGTGAGTTTTTATTTTATTTGAATCAGGAAAACATTCTTTTAGGAAGCTTTTGACTATATAACTTTAAAAAAAAAAAAAAAAAAAAAAAAGTGTTCAGCCTCCATTACAATGCAGGAGGGCGTGCTCCAAACTGTAACACGCAATGTGGAAAGGGACAAATGTGAATTACACACATCCCTGCAGCGAGCTCTATCTCAAAACATTGCCATGCGAATGAGCAACACAACCACACAGGAGAGAGGGCCCTCTGGGCAAAGACAGCATCTTGAACAAGCATTTAAAATGTATATCGATGGATGTTCCTTTGAAGGATCAAATTCCAGAAGACGTGAGCACACAGAGATTGATTGGGTCGTGTCAATCAATCAATCAATCAATCAATCTTTATTTTATATAGCACCTTTCATAGTGGAACACCATCACAAAGTGCTTTACAAGATGCAGTAAGAAAATCCATATTATTTCAAATAGAGAAATGCATAATACATGATATACAGTGGAAAATACATAATATATGATAGTAGCATAATACATGAAACAGTACATTAAATACAGTGGAAAGTACAGAATACATAATAGTAACAGTAGGTGAAATAGTAGCAGCAGCTAATAACAGAGATCAGGCTTAAGGAGCCTGGAACAGGGGGGTCTTGAGAGTTGATTTAAAGCGAGCGAGGGTGGGAGCTGGGAGAGAGTTCCAAAGAGTCAGAGCCATGAAGCTAAATGAGCGCTGTCCAAGTGTGGTGCACTAGTGCTTGGGGAAATATACACACAGTGATTGACTGGGTCTTGTCATGTACACTAAATCATTTGAAGCATTTTTTTTTTTTAAATGGTTACTGTAGGACCAATCTACCCATAACTATAAAACAGTCAGAAATAGTAAAATAAACGTATTAAACTGCATGGCAAATGTTTCAACTCAAAGTCTTTCTCTATGCTTTCAACCCCAGAAATAAAACAAAGAAAAATCTGTTACTTGTGGCCTCTGGCTGTGACAAGTTAGTGAAACAAATAAGAAAGCCAAATGTTACTGTACGAAATTCAGAAATACATGGTAGAAACCTAGCAGCGAACAGACTACAACACGCACATGTGTGCATCTCTTCTTCCGAGACCTCAAAGAATCTGCAGATGCCGCTTTTTTCTCACTTCTGTTTATTAATGCTAAGTAGCTTAGAAAGAGGTTCCAGCCCTGTTACAAACAGTGAAAGCAGAACAAGCTACATGATAACTGATATGTGTGATCTATTCCTAGGATTGGTTTTAGACACCCTACTTTGTGCCTACTTGCTGTAAGAAGTCGCTGTAATTGAATTTGCTTCTCCACGACAGTTTAAAAGGGCAATGAGACATTTCATATTGAATTACAATGAACTCACACTGGGGCTCCAGCTGAATTACTCACTGCTATTCTTAATGCAGCACATTCATTTCAAACCCCGGTTTACCAACAGTATTCAGGGTGTTAAGCATTGGGGGTGTCCATGTCTGAACAGCACATGGTGCAATATGCTCACAGATGAAAATGAGACTCTCGTTTGAGGGTGGTCACTACAGCCAGGGGATGCTATCTTTAGACTGCACAGCAATAATGAACATGCACGTCTGAATTTGCTTTCTAAATTAATACAGCCGTTTTCCAGAGTAGTAAACCAATGCATTCTGGTAAGCGTAGTCCTGCTTCTCTTAAAGGTAAGAATGGTACCTGAGGCAGGTAAAATGTACCAGAATGCACTGGGTTGCGAGCTGAAAAGCCTGAACTATCTCAAACTGTCTCGCTGAACATGGAGCCACATTGGTCAAGTTATTCTTCAACACATGATATAGCTTTTTTTTTTTATGTCTGGTTTTAGACTAGGTTTGAGGAAGTGACATTATCTTTACCAGCCAAGCTGTTTCCCCTTATGTCTGAAATGCTTTGCAGCCAGTGGCATGCTTGAAGACTCTTCTGATGGGAAATAACTTCGAATTGCAATGTACTTAAGACTACCTGAAAGTAAGGCATACAAACCGAAGGCTTGAGCAACCTAGTGCGGTGCTAGATACCACCATCGTCTACCATAGCTTCTTTCAACTGAACATGTGTGAACAAGGTGCACCTTAAAATCCAGCAGCAAGCACGCCTTACACTCACAGTGTATAATGAAATCACCCTACGGATTCACAACGTGGATTAATGTCACAGCATTTTCTATGCTGCACACAGCCAGAGTGCTCCTTCTCTTAAGTGTGCACGCATTCATTCTGAAAATACAGCACCCACCTCATTAAACAATGGCACGGAGCCATCTGTCTACAGTATGCGCCGAGTGCACGCTACAGTGTGGCGGGTTTGAAGGGAGAGCGGTAATGTAATGGGTAAAGAGACCTTTCTCAACAGGAAGCTCCCTCCAGGTGTGTGCAGCAGTGGCACAGGGCTTTACTGCTCCTTGGGAATCATTACCATACACCAAATGACAGAGCGGTGAGTCACAGGGGTCTGTTCACAAAACATCAGAACCTACAGGGCGTTGCACAGTAACACACACAAAGCTCTAAATAATGTGCCACTATAGTAAGAATACGGTGTTGCATATCACAAAAACGTCACGGATCGTCTCAGTCAATTAGGACACTACAAAATGTACTGATGCCAGTGTTATTACCAGGTTTGAATACACGGACTGGTGACTAACTGATGAAAGAAAGCAAAGGAGGTACCATAAGCTACAGCACATTCATGTGTTTATGTAGCCACTTCAACAGCACATTCATATAGAGTGGCTCCCCTGAGGCAACAAAAACCTACCGTTATGGAAAGATGAATTTTCCCTAATGCTTGCCTGTTCTATATAAGCAATAACGTAACGTGGTACAAACAGTTAGATAGAATTCAGTTTCAGTCGCTGGAGGGAAGTGGGCCAAGGATATGCTGACTTGTCCTTTTTCTTGTCCTCTTTCTTGCTGGTTTGCGATTTCAAGTGCTCTGCATAAGTAATGACACTGCCAGTTCACTCCGGCATGTTTCTGCAACAGTTTGAATTTGACAAGGTTTATGTAACAACATAAAAACAGCCTCTGTGGCGTGGTCTATTGCCAGACCAGAAACATCAGCTGGGTGCTTGTTCAAACTCAAAGCAGATGAAATGAACTCTCTATGTTGCAACATCTGGAATTTGACCAGATTACTGTGCTATAAGGAAAAGTGTGCACTGGCATTCTGCAACCCCTCCCTCTGAAACCTATACACAAACATGTAGGTTAATAATAATAATAATAATAATAATAATAATAATAATAGATTACCTAGTCTGCATAAATATATAACCCATTTATATTTGCTGATACAAAATAGCACAATAAAAATCAACCAGACATATAGCGAAAAACTATAATTCTCAGAAAAATTCTGTACAAAAGAGTACATTATGAAATTCCCGTTTTGCACAGAAGACAATGACAGTCCTTCACTGACCGCATTGGCTCGACTCAAATAGTGACAAGAGACAGAGAGATACAAGTCGCTTGTCTTTAAATTGCGTTTCTGTTGTTGAAAAGGCAAATGTATTTACAGAACAATTTCCGCTTCAGTAAGATTAAGCACTATTGAAAACGTGCATAGGCTTCGTCTGACACTAGTGATTTTTCGCCAACCTAATTATTTCAAACCCACACTACTTAGGGAAGGCTAAAACGATACAAAAACATTGTGGTCTAATGCCAGCGTTGCTGGGCTGTTGTGGGTATGCCGAGACCGCCAGCAGCACACTCAATCGAATCAATACTGTGATGCAGAAATATAATGCTTTATTAAAAAGATGGCTTTAAACACAGCATTACTGCAGTCTAATCCGGAAGAATGCATTGCCCTAATGAGAGTCGAGCAGTTTGAATAAATAACTGAGATATGCAATACTAATCATTTTAAAGCAGCATTATTTCCAGCTAGGCAGTGGTACAGTCAGTGATGTTGAGTGTGCATTGAGCGTGTAAGCCAAATGCAAACCCTCGTTTTCAAGCACATTTTCAACCTTTAAATTAAATTGTGACCCCGGGTAACCCTGCTGTCTGGGCTGGAGGAAAGTATCCTAGCAACAGCACCGCATGTTCCATTTATTCATAAGAAATAATCGAGTTGCTTATGTGGGGTGCAATAAGAAGAAAACCATACACATTTATACTCACCAAAAACCATAACGGGGTCAGCGTTCTTCGTCCTCTTTGCTAGAGTGTGTTGGAAGAATCCCCGGAAATAAGCTTAAGCAACTACACTAGAGCATCAAAAACAACAAAAATACGCTTTCTGTGAAATGAATAAATGAATAAATCTTTGCGTCCCCGTTTCCCTTCCGCCGCTTTACCGAAGACGGGTTTTTACAGCACAGATCCTTTCAAAATAGGGGGGTGAGTCAATATTCCAGCTTTGTTTTCTAAGCAGTTTCTACTAGTCGCCGCACGCAGCCGCGTCGGGAACTTGCACGATTAACATGTTAATATAGCAAATGCAGTCTCCAGTTAGGCTTGGCCTTCATCAGCATTTTTGCACCGTGTGAGACTCGGGACCAGGATGTCACACTGTGCAACGAGCAGGCGAGAACAAGCCATAAACGTCCTTGCCCTGAGATAAATTAATATATTCCCCTTGTGTTGTCTGCATGCGCAGAATGCTTGCTTCCCCGAATAAAGCCGTCAGACGCGCTATTTTTTAATTGTTTTTTTTTCTTCCGAGTGGTAGAAGGAGGAGATAGGAGGGCTCTTGCTTTCCTAAATGAAATCGCTGGTTTGGCAGCTTTGCGTAGTCTCAAATGCCTTGCCCACATTATGCATAACTGTAGGCTTCCCTGCTGAGTTACAGTCACGCTTCACATTGCAGCGACTGACAATGGCCGAGGAGGTGGCGCCCCCTGCTGGAGCTGAAGTGTACGTGCAGCAGGAGAACGCATTTTATTTATTTATTTTACCGCATGCAAAGACTAACACTTATCATGTGACAATAACAAAGTAACTATAGATCACTTATCACTTATAATATAATTTTATAAAATAACAAGTGAAATCAATCTGATTAAGCAATGGAAGAACGCAGTGAACAGACCACAAAATGATATACTGATAATGTATAATCGAACATGGTAGAAGTGGTTATACATGGTAGAATATGGTAACAAGGAATAACGTTATTTTTTTTTTTTTTGGGGGGGGGGTATTATTATTAGCAAATGTCATTTTAATAGCTTTTTTTAAACATCCCATTGCTATTTTGTGGCTTTGAACTTGCCTATAGCCTATAGTTTTGACTGCCCATGTTTATGGCAGAAAGAAGGAATCTGACCAAGGGGGTCCTCGTAACACTGATAAAGACTGAAAGACAGTCGCTGCAGTGCTGCGTTCTATAGGAAGACTGAAAGACAGTCGCTGCAGTGCTGCGTTCTATAGGAAGACTGAAAGACAGTCGCTGCAGTGCTGCGTTCTATAGGAAGACTGAAAGACAGTCGCTGCAGTGCTGCGTTCTATAGGAAGACTGAAAGACAGTCGCTGCAGTGCTGCGTTCTATAGGAAGACTGAAAGACAGTCGCTGCAGTGCTGCGTTCTATAGGAAGACTGAAAGACAGTCGCTGCAGTGCTGCGTTCTATAGGAAGACTGAAAGACAGTCGCTGCAGTGCTGCGTTCTATAGGAAGACTGAAAGACAGTCGCTGCAGTGCTGCGTTCTATAGGAAGACTGAAAGACAGTCGCTGCAGTGCTGCGTTCTATAGGAAGACTGAAAGACAGTCGCTGCAGTGCTGCGTTCTATAGGAAGACTGAAAGACAGTCGCTGCAGTGCTGCGTTCTATAGGAAGACTGAAAGACAGTCGCTGCAGTGCTGCGTTCTATAGGAAGACTGAAAGACAGTCGCTGCAGTGCTGCGTTCTATAGGAAGACTGAAAGACAGTCGCTGCAGTGCTGCGTTCTATAGGAAGACTGAAAGACAGTCGCTGCAGTGCTGCGTTCTATAGGAAGACTGAAAGACAGTCGCTGCAGTGCTGCGTTCTATAGGAAGACTGAAAGACAGTCGCTGCAGTGCTGCGTTCTATAGGAAGACTGAAAGACAGTCGCTGCAGTGCTGCGTTCTATAGGAAGACTGAAAGACAGTCGCTGCAGTGCTGCGTCTATAGGAAGACTGAAAGCAGTCGCTGCAGTGCTGCGTTCTATAGGAAGACTGAAAGACAGTCGCTGCAGTGCTGTGTTCTATAGGAAGACTGAAAGACAGTCGCTGCAGTGCTGCGTTCTATAGGAAGACAAAGACAGTCGCTGCAGTGCTGCGTTCTATAGGAAGACAAAGACAGTCGCTGCAGTGCTGTGTTCTATAGGACGGTGCTGCACTAGTTAAACAGCTGATTCAGCTTCAGAGATTTCTATGTTTTTGCTGACTATTACATTTTTCTAGGTCATCTTGATAGACAGCATGCGTGCTATTTACTGTAATGTATTCAAACATTTATTGTTGCGCTGTGCTTTTGACAGATAAAAATCAGACACGCTGGTTAAAAATAAATTTGAGGAAAACGCTTGTGTCAGCACAATAACCTTTTGTGAAAAAAAAAAATAGAGCCATTTTAGAGAACATTGGAGGCATCAGGCTATATATATTTTTACTGCGTGTCAGAAGCATAAGAAAAAAACGCTGGGCTACATTACAGGGAGAAACTAAGGCCGAATTGAAGCTCGCTTTCCAGAGAACTTCAAAGCACCATGTTCTTTGCCTTGATCGTCAGTGGAACAGTTTGTGAAGAAATTCAGTACATCTCTGATTGTTCTAAACTAATGGTTTCACATGTTGGATACAGCACTTCAAAATGCCTTTTAAACAGGCTGAATCAACACATTGAAATTAATTGGAGAACTGTCGAAAGATGCAAAAGGTCCATGTAAACAATGTGAGCTGGCTGTTTGTGATAAACACTCCTACAAATGGCAGGAATTCTGAACTGGCTCATTTTCACAATACGATTCCCTTAAACAGGACATAGGGTATTACAGCTACGTAATTACAGTCTGCATAATAACATGTGAATGAAATGAGAATAACCAAAAAATAAATTAAAAAAAATATCCCACCCAAAAGCATCTTTAAATAAACAGAATAAAATGGGATTTGAGGTACATTTTATTACTGGTAGACTTGATTTTGCACATACCTATTTCTTAGTATTGCTACAATTAACAGGACTCCAGTTCTGGAATGAATATACAATAAAAACATACTTTTTGAAATTGACAAGCAAATATAAAATGGCATCACAAGTTACTGTATATACTACTCTTTAAAAGTGTCCTAAAAAAGTAAAGAATATATAAATTTGACCAATACTAAAAATATACCATAAAAAGTTTGTGATTTCTGTATTATGTAATAAAACACATACAAAATATATCCTAGTCACAAAAATATAAAACAGTCTGTACAACAATGCTAATATACAATGGGAATGATTTTAAGAGCACAGAGAATAAACTATATATGTTGGTTATTTGTTTTCTGGGTTTATTTGAGGGACTCTCTTTATAGAAACATTTATTTCAAGCCCATTTTTGTTCTTGAAACATTAAACATGTTCACTGTGTAACAGGTTACAGTGGCTTTGCAGGGGGGGGGGGGGGGGGGGGGGGGGGGGGGTATTTTTAAAGTTGGTCAAATTGGTCATGCAGGTGCTGTTGCTTCACACGTGAATTCTCCAGTGTTGCTTGTATACATTTTTTGTTTCACACATAAACGCATCTGAACAAACCACGCCCCTGCACAAATATTAATTTCTGTGCGGAGCCGTTTCTAATGCCCGTAGTTCAGCATTTATTCTGCTGTCTACGGGTATTTTCAAAGTGATGGTTCAGAATTAAAAAATATTGTAGATTAAAGACAATTTTTTTTTCTTTGCAGAGATGCTGCCAGGAGTATACGAGGCTACTGTTTTTAAAGCAAAATAACATCTCTGCACTTGTATCACTCACTCAGTCACTAATGTACCGTCTCATTTGCTAACTTTATAGTTGCCTTGCTCCGAGTCAGATCTCAACTGTTTCAAAACACAGAAAGTCAGCCAGTAGATTTTTGACACCAGGAGTTTTCTAAAAGATTTTTGTTGTGTGTTTTCTCCTTCATTTTCTTTAACCATGTTCAGATAAAACCTCCATTTTCAGAAAGTTTTAAATATATGTTTTACACGTTTTACATTCAAATATACCTTTAAGTAAATAGTGTTGTCAAGAAAGTAGTCTACATAAAAGATCTCTGTGTACTTGAAATAAGAAAACGCAAAGTTTAAACTTGAAGGTTGAAGACAAAGGTGTTTACATGTTTTCCATCCCATTCATCGTCTCTCTTACAGTTTTCCTTGTATCTTCATCCGTTATTGTATAAAGTGACGAATTCAGCGGCACAATTAACAGGTCTCATAATGCTTCAATGAAGAAGTCTAGTCTGCTTTAAAAAATAAGCTGTGAAAACAAAGAACCCTAAACGGCATGCTAGTGCAAGTACTGAATGAGCTCATGGCAGATGAAGATTGCTATATATTTGCAGAGGTCCGTAAAACATGAAACCTCTTTAAAGTCATACGGATAGACCCCAGGTCCCGGTTGATTTTCTCCAAACGATCTTCCAGGGCTTCCTGAAATAAACAAAGCAAACCAATTTGGGTCCTAAAGTCCACTTTCAGTTCCACCAACACATTTATATGACTTGACTTCATTTGAATGGAAAGAGTGTTCTGTGTGTTACAGGACTACATAAAAACAGAAATAATTCATACTTCATCTAATTTTGCTTTCAGGGTCACTCTTCCTCCAACGCCTGGTAAACGACTTAACGTAGCCTCAATCTGTTTGGAAGAAAAATGAGGTGAAAATTTCAGAAGACTCAACATACCAGGAACAAAGCTATCGACGTAAGAGAATAAAATGTACTGATTCCACAGAAAATTATGCAAGCTTGTTCAAAGAAAACATAATTTCTGAAAATAGGTTAAGGGGTATACAAGTGTAAAATTACAGCTGTACAGTGATACAATAAACAGGTATTGAAATGCTTATTCAGCTGAATAATCTCTTCTGTATTCAGTTCTTTTTAAAAGGTGCTTGTTTGGGGACAGACGTTTTCTCTATTTATCCATAGAGTAGACAGGGAATAACACAAAAGTTACAATCTGAGCTTCCACACCTAAAGCCGGCCCTGGAGGGACCATGATCTTGGGGTGAGAGATCAATCCATTCCATTTTCATTCATCATCACTAATCTTTTTTGAAAAGTGCCAAATTGTGTGTTAGCTTTATGATCAGGAGGGTTCAGCTGAAACAACCAAACCAATTCTATCTGTGATATACTGTAATCATACTACACAATAGCAAGGACTGACCTCCTATTCATTTCAAAGGGCTGTGTGACATCATAGATGTGACAGTAAATTAGGACATCGCTACAGTTCTCTTTGACTCTTTCTAGTTACTTGTTTTTAATTTCAACTTACCTCAAAGCCATTGTTTCATTAAAAAACAGCACTCCAGTGTTTGTCAAACAGCCACTTCTTGGGCTGCTGAAGGCACACCCTTGTCGTGCCTTACGGCTTAATTAAACAACTGTTACACACACACACACACACACACACACACACACACACACACACACACACACACACACAACTAGGGGTGGATTCTGTGGCGACAATCAACTGTCCAGATGGGTGGAATCCATCAGTTTTAAATAAAAAAAATGACGTTAACACAACCTGTTTGAAACCTTTGCCAATGCAGTGGTGTTTGACCGAACAGTCACTGATGACAGTCATCCAGACTTATTGGTTTTAGAACAATTCTTTTAATTCTTGTTCTACCTGTTGCTTTTCTTGTGTGAGCTCATCAAAAATCCTCTCTGTTTGTGCCAGCGACTCCATCCTTGCTTTGTAGGTCAGCTCTGTCTCATAGGGCTTCAGTAGCCCTGGTGCGTGGTTCTCTGTATGCATGGCTGTGGTCTCGTCCTCCCAGGCTGATCGACTCGTCACGGCACCCTGCTTCACTGCTTTCAGTGCAGACTCCGTGCGGCTATCAAGTCTCAGTCCAGCGTTGCTTGAATGATAACTTACTATAAAAAATATTGACCAACTTGACAACAACTTTCTAATCATGATGATGATAAAACATATTACACTATACAAGACTCACTAAGGTTTTGCTCCAATCCAATGAATAACACTGGTCAATTAATTTCAAGCTTCACTAATTTAAAAATGTTTAAAACATAACTGTGTGCTCAAAGAGCAGTTTGCATATATTTACCTTCTGGTTCGTCCAAGGAGGTAAACTGAAGTCTCTTTCTAGGGCTGGGGCTATGTGAGGGTGAAGCTGAGGCAACATCAACCTCATCCAATCTCACACCAAACCTGACGAGTTTCAAAATAAAAGTTTATGGAATGGTGATATTTAAAGCACCAGATTACAAGTTCCCTTTTATTTTGATTGCAGACAGTAATCTGGTATGTATATTCTTTAAGGCAAAGAAACAGTCTTTAAAATAACAGTATACAGTAGTGTATGTGATTGGTGCTGCATCTTTCTCCTGTCAAAGTGTACTGAGCACATTCACCTAGTCGGAGAGCTCCGATGCTTGCCAAGCAGGTGGCTCATTCCGGGTGAAAAATTCTCTCTTGGGCATCGTTTTGGGCTTGACTTTGCTGAAACTGGGGTTATCATTGTATCTCTTTTAGCTGAAAACAAAAACACACAAATTTAAATGTTCAACAATTAAAAGTAACAAATATGTTTCACACAACTAATTAAAAATGTGTACAAAAATTGAAGCCTTCAATTACATTAGCTTTATGTTTGCACTGTACACTATGTAAAAAATGATTAGAGGTGACTCAAAGCTTTGAAATATTGGTCGTATCATGTCACATTTTTACAAGGACATGCAATCTTAACGCTCAGTGTGAAATGCATTTCCTCAGCACGCCTCCTACCTCCCAACAGGAAACCTTTTTCCAATAATTCAAGGACTGAGAAAACCTACTGGGTGTGGAAACAGGGCTGGCTTTCCTGTTGTGAGGAGGCAGAGATGAAGATCTGTTTCCAACAGGGGAGCTGTTTCTCTGGAGCTGCACTGGACTGCTGCTTTTCTCTGAAAGCTGATCCCTACTGCAAGTCTCTGCAAAGCTTACACTAGGTTTACAACTTCCAAATCCTATAAAAAAAACAAAACAAATGCATCTCTTCCTTTACTTGAATTTTGAAAATATTAAAGAAACTTTGATTGGAAAGTCTTCAAAATGTTGCAATGGTTTCACTATATATGCTATTCTGGAGTGTTCCCTGAAAACATTCACTTTCATAAATATGAAATGCACTCTTTCACTGTTTTCACATATCCATCTGGCATCAAACGTTATTCATATTTTAAAACTTTAAGCCAAAGTGCAATTTGCATGACTTGAGGACATTTAAATGTGAAGTATTCTTAAGTCATCTTATTAATTGTTTCCCTCCCCCCTTCTCTTTCAATAAAAAACACACACTGAAGTGAAAAATATTCGATATAAAAATAAATGAACACTGCATTCCATACGTGAGTCGCTGGCACCTGATTTCCTCAGTGCCCGTCCCTCTGTAGCTTTTGTCCCATCCAGCTCAATCAGGGCCTTCATTATGGGAGTGAGGGAGGGGTCTCTTTTCAGCCCCTCTTTTGCCACAGTAGTTTCCCTCCGAGTTGCGTCTTTTTCAGGAGGAGAATAACACCTGCGAGTAAAGACAGCTCTGTTAAGTTTGGAGCAGCGCGATTTACCCAGTCACTCAGGTCGTGGGATTGACGACTATTAGCTTTTTTTTTTTTTTCTATTGTATATTTTGTCCGCGTTTGATTTTCTGGGTCATCGTACCTGCTGCTGTTCTCATATAAATCATTCTCCAGAGGCTGTCCTGTGAAAATGGAATAGTCAGCTCCAGGGGTCAGCAACTTTCTTCTGTTAGCATCAAGGTCAACAGGGGCTTTACTGGGAGAGCGATACACTTCAGGGCGGTTGAGCAACAGCCTGGGGAAAACAAAGGAAAAACTATACAAACCACACAACTATTGGAATGAACATACAATGGCATGCACAATCTCTCACAAAAACATACAAAGCAATTAATTTGAAGCCAAAGCTGTAATAAAACAAACAGAAACACCTATACGTACCCAACTCCTGATGCTTGCGAATGACTCGGAGTTGTGTGACGGAGTTTCATAATGTTTTCGTGTTCAAGCTGTTTTATTTGAGCTTCAAGCTTTGAAATAATTCTGAAAAAAAAAAAAAAAATACAAATTTAACACGTGAACAATGTAAATCTCTTTTATATTGGATTTTTCATTTCAATCGTGAATGTTCACAGAATAAAACAATGCTATCTAATATTACAGTATTTTACAATCACCGTCACTGCACAGCAAGTGGCATCTGAACCGTACCCTCACTAACAAACATGTATAGAAAAAAAAAGGGTAGAAAACAGACATTTTCATAGCTCAGAAATAAGTTGATATTTTACCTCTTTAGTTCAGATATCTGTGTGTTTGCGTCAAAAAGCTTGTTTTCAGTTGATACCAATGTATCCTAATAAAAAGCAAACAAAAAACCAAAAAAAACAGCAAAACAAACACAGAATTATCGAAATCTACAATTGACAAAGGGTGGTCAAAATATATTTTTAAGAATTTTTTTTTACCTTAACCCTTTCATGCTCCTTTCCCAGAGATTCGTATTCCACTAGAAGCTGAAACACAAATAAACAAATCAAAGATCCCTGCGGCATTGGGTGTTGCAGCTACAGCATTCCAGGGTAATGGAAAGCAAGAGCACAAACCTCAGCAGTAAACGTGCTACTTGATAAGCTTAACAGATGTGCTGTTGTCAACCCTGTTCTTGTCTTAAGTGATGTAAATAACAGAACTTGTAAATGCTGTCCTCCACCTTATTTTTAACCAAGACCCAGTTAGTTTTGCAGGCAGATTCAGTCGTACTGATCCCTTAACAACTTACATCCTGTAACATCTTGTGCTCCTTTCTCATTCTGACCTCTTTATCGTCCGAGACCTTGCATGCATTCTGAAATGCCTCTTCCAGGTTTCTCAGCCGGGCTTTCAGCTTGTTCATAGCATTGTCCTTGGCTTTGTTACTGTGCTTCATTTCGTCAAGGCGCTGCTGCAGGACTTGAGCAGCGGCGCTGGCTGTGTCATAACGATCAGGCCAATCCACCTGGCGGGGGGAAATCAAAGGGATTTCCTTTAATGCATCATTGTTGGACTGGCCGCAGAAGCAAGTCCCAGGCAGCAACTTACCAGCTGTTTTTCTAACAACCGGTTCATATTTTCCTGGTCTCTTATACGACTGCTTGCCTCAGTTAGTGCTCTTTCTAGATGGTCACACCTGCCATTAAGAAACAAACATTATTAGAAAATCTACAGATCATTAGAGTGCCAATTAAGTCATGCAGTGAAGTATTGGGGTGTGTTCAACAGCCAATGTGCATGGTTCATTTCTTTCCTTTTTACAGTATGTGTGTTCTGTATGACTTCTCTATTGTTGTATTTGCTTTGCTCATCATTTGCCTGGCTAACTACTCCAGCAAAAAAAAAAAAAAAAAAAAAAAAACTTCCAGAAAGACCCATCAAGTTGCACAGGCTGCAGTGCAATGCTTCACTTTTAGGCTTTAGAGAAAACATTTTCAAGAATAGTTAGCATGCATGCCAAACGTAAGCAGAAACAAGAAAAAACACATAAAATGCATGTAAGGTTTTATTACATTCAGAGAATATAAAGTATGCTTTTAATAGCTAAAAATGCAATAGCTATATTCCAATTCTGGTCTCTTATTAATAGAACATACTAATTTAAATAACTACAAATAGATTGTGTTTTTTTTATTACAACAGATTACCTTTCTTGGAGATTTTCATTAGTTCTCTCCATGTTAACTGAATTGGGAGGCCTTACTACAGCCTCGAGCTGTTGTTCCAAGCTAATAATCTCAGATTCATAGTAAGCACGAAGATCTGCGACATGACGAGAATGTTTCTCTCTCAGGTTCTGTCTCACCCTGAAAAGAAAAATATAAAGTTTCTTATGCAATTAAATAACCTGCTTGAAACACCAAATAATACATGACATATTATAGTAGCAAGTTAAACGCAAAAACACAATGGGGCAAAACGTACAGTGACGAAACAACAGGGTCCTCCAAGGAGGACAAGGATATGGTTCTGTCTGAACCCCTGGCTCCACTGGCATGCAGAGACAGGCTGCTCTCTATTCTAGACGGTGGGGTGAGGGTTGAGCAGCTCCCTTCATCATCTGTGTTGGACAAGCTATCGTTCTGAATGCCGTTACGGAAAGCTGGATGCTGTCCATTTGTGCAAACGGCTTTCGGAGAGGTAGAACAAAGACTCCTGTTCTTGCTTGGTAAAGCACTTTTTTGTAAAGAAAGTCTATGCGTCCCATTTATCTGTTCTGCTGACAAGCTACTGTCGTTTGAAATGGAATAGGTGTCAGTATGGCTTTGAGAAGGCGCTTCTGCCATGGAGTCTGGACTAACTGCATCCCCGGCAGCTGCTGAAGGCTTGGTTTCTTCAAGGAATGATGCAGTATTGAAATGAGAAGGTGAGGAAAACAATGAATCCCTATCAGCTGGCTTCATGTGAAGTGTTGGGTCAAGGGTCAAAACCTAAAAAAAAGGAGAAATATTCTAATAAAGATTAAAACGGAATATGATTTTACATTTAAGCAAAATATTAAAAAGTTTCATGCTTATCCCCAGTTCTTCGGTGTAGCTTGCACACTTGTCAGCATAACGTAAATCACTGCAACTAACAAATGCATTTTGACATCGGTTATATTCTGAGCTAAAGGTACCGACTTACTTCCAGGTGCCTGTTAAATTATTCATACTAATCTGGGATTCCCATGCTGTTACTGAACTATTGCACAATACAATCATCAAGGATCTGTCGAAACGTTCTTTTACAAATGTACCTTACCTGTGGAGCAGACTGACTTGGGTCAAACTGGGAAGAATAAGAATCCCTGTCATGAATGTTTGCGTCTCCCTTTTGCTTCATATGATAGATTACTTTAAGAGAAGCAGGCAGCCTCGGCTCGTCTGTGTGATGCTAAAGGTTAAAAACAGATGGACGTCAGGGTCATCACAGATTTGAAATATCACTTCACGTTGGATTTAGAAGTTAATATAATGGTCACATCTTAACTTGTACTGTAGTTACATATAAACAGCATGTGCATACCGGATTGATAGACTCATCTTGCATGTAAAAATAGGACCCATTTTCCAAGTTCTCCGGCAAAGAGCGATACAGTTCACTTTCATCCAGTTTCCAGTATGTAAGACCTACATACAATTCATAGTAAAAAAGAAAAATCAGCCATTGCCACAAATTAGGGTGAGCGAGTCAAACGTCAAACCTTTAAAAATAAACATTATGTGCCAATGTAAAAAACATTCTAAATATCCTGTTAATGCACCAACACAGACATATCACTATGATGTACCAATAGGGTTATCTAGGTCCAGGACACTGCAAGCCAAATCTGACTGGGTGACACTGCGGACTGCAACTTCGATTCTACTGAGATACCTTCTGGGATAGAGGATTAAGTACTAAATCAGAGGGTTTAAAACAGTTATAAAATCATGCAGGGAAGAATACCATAGCGCTGACATTTCTTTACCTGAAGCTTCAGACACGAGGGAGTCTGGGCTATCATTTCGTTTCCCTAGGAAGAAGGAATGAGGCGACTGTACAGCAGAGCAAGAATGAATCTGAAATAAAAAAAATTCATAAGTGTGCGCTTGCCTTGCAAACCAACAAAGCATTTGCTTTATTTCTATAATACTTGCAAAGCTAGACCACAAACAAGGACTGTCAAAAGCATACTGTCAGGACAAAAGACACACAGCCACTACATAAAGTGGTGAAAATGATTTCCTATCCTCCAACAATAAACATCAAGACATATTATTCCTTTAATCACTTTCTTGTCTGCAGTGTACTCTACCCTATCAGAAGTCATTTTGTCCAGATTGTGTTCACAGTGGAATTTGGTTGACAGAGATGTTTCTATGGCAGTCGGTAGAATCCTTATTGTCAAAATATTTTGTATCCCTAGAATATTTTAGCTCATGTTCATCCCAAAACCCTGAAAGACCCAACAATACAACCAGGCCTGCACTTGATCCCAGTCACCAGGGACTGTCATTCATTACAAATCTACGAACCTCACTGAGCACTTACATCTTCGTGATGATCTGGACTCCTGTTCCTTTTTGCCTGCTCTTCCTGGCGTGTGTCCTGCACAGCTCTGCTCTTATGCTTTTGCTTCTGTGCCCATGATGTCAATAACTGACTGTAATACACACAACTGTTAAACTATTAACATGCAACCCCCGATTCGGGGGTGATATTGCCTTAGTTTTTATAGTTAATGATGCAGATGTCTGCATATAACAAGAAAACTAAGGGGATAGCAAATGCTAATTCATACATTGAATATTTACTCATTTGATCTATTTTTCTCAACCCATACATTTCTGCGATTACCTTACTGTGCATCAACTTAAGAGGGAGGTATACAAGTCTAATGTATTCTATACCTAATCAGATCTTTCCATATTTCAAAATTATTTATTAGCGGTTGCATAACATTTGTAAAAATATCCAGTACCTACCCCTTCATTTTTCTTTGATCAACTGACAGGTTTGGATTGGTTTGCTTACTGCCTGCAGGAGAAACGTTGCACATTTTTTCCTGAGCAGTCCGTAATTCATGCTGAGAGTTATTTCCTTTAGAAACCCTGTCTGACTTAAATGGGCATGACAGGTTTTCCGAGGGATAGAGAGCGTGCCCTGCATGCTTTCCCTTCAAGGTGTTCTTGCCGTTACTGGAGTCCACGTGTTTGTTTAAACTATGTTCCGGGCCACCCGTCCCAAACCCACTGCTCAGTAAAACAGCAAAAGCAGAGTCCTCTGGATTCGTGTCTGAGGAATTGTGCGGTCTTCCTATTTCACCAGCACTGGGATGTATGGAAGTCTGTTTGTGCCGCAAAAAGGGTTTTGAATGGCATCCGTTAAGAATTCCTAATAAAACAGAGTTATCAGGAACCACAGCAAACGCTTCAGTATTGTGCAGGGAGTTCTGCTTCTTCTTTATCAGGACTAAAGCTTTGATTTCATCCTGTATGAGCTGAATTAGAGAAAAACAAAACAAACAATATTTTAAACAAAACTCAAACTGTCACCAATACACAGATCCACAGCCTAATAGTACATTCTTGAGAAATACTAAGGTGATATTAGCTTCATTTTCAACACCTATAACATGGTTTTAAGATGCTATTTAAAAAAAATTGTTAATGCACAGGCTTACTTGAATCTGGCACTGGTACTGTTCATGTTGGGCAAGAATTTGATCTTGGTACTGCTTTTCCACCAGTTGAAACAGCTGGAGCCATCTGGCCTGTTTAGAATAAGGACATTATGATGAATGTAAAATATTCCATTTACAACAAGCTATAACATGTATCGGGGAAATAATACTTGTTAAAATACACCCAGATCTGTACTGAAACCCCTTAAAGTGTTGCACTATCGCTTGGCTTCTACACTGGAGTCATTTTGGTTCAAAATAACAAGAGACATGTGTTTTTTCTACTTATGGTGCTTTTCAGTGTGGAGCAGCTGTGCCCTGGTCTGTGCAAATGTTGCCAGGGATATACATGCAGAAAGGAGAGGAGTGCCACGAGGCAGAATGTAGCTCAGTCGGAGGAATCATGGTAATTGGATCACAGCAGTGCCTCGCTGGCGAGATCCAAAATGTGAACGCAGTGCTCATGATATAAGGCTATGGAAATGGAAAGGATGCAGCCCCTACGTTATTGTACAAAATGAGGGACTGTAATGCTTGTGTACACTTAAGATCAGTTGGAGTTCACTAGTTCAGTAAAATGCACCTACTGCAAAGGAACAACCCAATGTTAAGCTGGCTGTGGCACTGTAAGCAAAAATGACAAATATTGTTTTAAAGATACCAGTAACATGATATATTTTGTCTTACTGTGATATCGCCAGTAAACTACTGAGATCCCCAGGTGGTCTTACAGAGACAGGTATATTGGTTAGTTTTGGATTGTGTGCAAACAGCAGTAATGTATTCCACCCAGCTTCTGGTTCCCAATAGAGTCTCTGACCACTAATATGTAATATTGCGTGACTGTCCTCCTTACCTCACAGTTCTTCCAAACCTCTGGGTCACAGTCTCCACTTATCTGGATGTCTTTCACTAGAGCTGTTAGGTTTTCAATAGGACTGGGGTTTATGGAAGGTAGATTTCTCTCTGAGCCGAGCGTTTCACCTGCATTTACCCTGCAACGTATAAAAAACAAACACAATCTTATTTTTTATTAAAAATATAATATTAGGAAGATGGAAAAGGCCATTGGGAACATGCATTTAACAATTTTATCACACTTACATACAAAACCAGTTACACTACATTGTCAAACACTACTTTAAAACAAAGGTCGTGCAAATACATAGAGCACATAATCTTGCATTCTTCATCTGATATTCCAATGCTATTCTACATAGCAAGCATATCCTAGATTACAGTCAACAACACTCCCCTCCCCCCCTCCTCTTTATCCACAGTACCTGCTCTTGTTTGAGCTGTGCTGTATTGCAGTTCTAGGGTCAGTGCTGTTCATCAGTTCTGGAGAAGACCAGAAGAATCCTTTCACTGTTTTGACAGGCTTTGCAGGAGACTTCTCCATGTCTGCTCCTGGCTGGATTGGGGGGCTGTCCTCTGATGATATGATGGAGGACTCGCTCTCTTTAGTGCCACTGCTCTCAACATTTTCATGGCTCACACCAGCAGAATAGGACACCTCTTCAGATATACTGTCATCTGTGGACATCCTTAGGTTACCTTGTTATTAGTGACTGTCTGACACCTATTGAATAAAATATATATGCAAGTACACATTTATACAACCATGTCAATTTCTATGTGGGGCCATATTGCTAATTATGTCACGTGACACGTTTCAAAAGACTTAAGGTTGTAACTGTCTTAAGGGTGTCACTTATCTCAAAATGTACAGCAAATGAATAATAATATTATGTTGCACCAACCATACGCGCATCTTTACCGGGGTCTACAGCAACTCTGGCTGTATAATGATGCGCTTCTAAAAGGGAGACGTTATCAAACATTTTTTTTTTTTTTGTAAAAGGTATATGTACTTCCACAAGCATTACCGCACGTTACACACCAAATTGAAAGTCAAATACCGTGTTTTTTCAATCACTGGATATTTGACAACCTTCACACTCGAGAGGTAAATACCGTTAACACTTCTCTCTCAGTTTAATGATTTGAAATAAAACACAGTGTGTATACAGACGTTAGTACGCAACGCACCGTCATACTGAGAGTGTAGGACTGTACTGTTATTTGCTGATAACATTAAAATAGGTTCTGCTGTGCAAAAAAAAGGGGCTTCTGTTCTGGTCTGCACCACTTATATTTAACCCCGCATTGGTTTAAAGAGAATAACAGCAAACGGGCATGAAATGCATTCAATGTAGCTTGCTTTTAGACTATATTATTACATGTAAAAATATTTAAGCTTGCACTTACCCGCATACTCGCCCCATATTTGTATTTGTACCTTAAGCCCGCGAGAAACGAACCTTCCTGTTTTAGTCTGACATCCGTCAACGGCAACATAAAAAAAAACCCCAAAATGCCTTGAAGCCTCTAATTGGTTGACGCACTTCGAAAGCTAAAGTGCCGATTGGCTGAAGGGACCTTCTTGTTCGGTTAGAACGTTTTATCGGAAATGCGATTGGCTTGTCAAAATGTGGCCCTGCGCATTGAAACACAACACAGGGCTGCGCTGGACGCACGTTTCGTGTGCTGTGGTGGCTGCAGAAGGACGGAATTATAGGTGAGGATTACTGTGCTTATACAAATAGCAAGGGTGACAGTTCACAAGTCGCGTTGAAAATATCAAGCTTTGAATTTAAAAACGAAAAAAAAAAGTTTACACTGTTATATATGCCAAGTAAAGGTAAGCTATATATCTGGAGCGCTATCTCTGTGTAGACCAGCATTCACTGTGTAATGGATTTGAAAATGCCATTTAAAATGCAGCCCTGATTGAGCAGGATTTGATATTATAATTGTACACTGTATTACTGAGTGACGTTTTTTTTTTGTATTCCACTGTATATCTTATGTCTGAGTGCTTACAGTTTTGGATGATGGAACCTTTTAAGACAATCTAAAGTCGTGGATGGACGTGACACCCATTGCATAGCTATTTGATCCATTCCTGGTTTTGCTGCCTTTTAATAAGACACGCCTGAGCCTGTTGTTTATAGTGTGGCTAATCATGCTTCTGTTAACCTGAATGGGTGAAATTGTTATGTTAATAGGTGTCTTGTTTCCATCCCTGGTAAATACATTCAAATGTTCTTATTTTTGTTTATTGTACCCTTAGCTTTTATGAATGCGATCATTTTCAGTGGCTCTTATTTCAGTGACATCAGTACTGTGCATTCAGGATTGCTTCCCTGTTCTCGCTACCTGCCCTAGATATGTACAGTAACGTAGGCTAGATCAGCCAGTGTCTTTTACAGAAGGCGAAGCCAGCGCCATCTAGTGCACAACAGTGGATTACCAGAAAAGTAAAGAAAAAATAAAATAAAAATACATTATCCAAAGTGCAATAAGAACCACGCAGAATGAAATTTGGAATTACTCTTCAAGCGGTCAGTGCAGTTAAATCTGTAGGGATCAGACAAAAAGTTATTTTTGGTGGTAGAATCGTGTTGCTGATCATTTCATGATTTCCCCTGCCAGGTTTCAGTGCTCTGCGATGGGATTTAGTTTCTCCACAGCAGCTTTACAAAGTAGCATAACTAGTCTGTGAAAATGCCCTGTGGACTACCGACGGGGTGCGATTAGTTTCGTAGTGCTGGGGCTGTATTGACAAAGGCTTGTTTGTTGTCTTTTTAATTGCAGTGTCACTGGGTCAGTGGAGACCAACAGAAAAAGAGCCAGAACAATTATGCAGGGGAAGCTTGACGTTTTCTACAAAGGCGAAGACAGTGACATTGTGAAAAACCGGAAAGCAGCTGAGTGGAGGAAGCAAGACAAAAGGAAGAAGGCAAAAGACATTTTAGAAAAGAAGAGTTTAAACAAAGTGAGGAAACAGACTCCTGAAAGTGTTTAAATGTGTTCTCCAAAGACAAACTGCCTTGAATTATGAAGTGACAACATCAGAAATAGGGTTTTGTTTCTTCTCTCTACGGCCCAGGGGGAAAGAAGGCTGCGAGATATAAGCGTGTGTTGCAGTTAAAAAGGGTGTGTGCAGAAAATGGAGCAAGTAGGAGACAGTATGTGACAGTATTGAATTTATAAATGGGATCGGATTTCTGTTGATTCTTTAAAAGCGTGTGATTTATTTATTTTTTTTATTGTTGTCTGATTCTGAAAATTACAACAAAGTTTACATTTAAAATAGAAAACGCACAAAAACAGCCAAAGGTACAAATGTATCCCAGTTTGTTACATTGCCTTTCAGCAATACGTTTCTGAGTGTGAAGTTTGAATTCTGGGTACTCAAGTACTTATTAATGCATAACAGAAGTTGTCTGTAAAATCTATTAAAATGTATCATTTCTACACAAATGGTGGCCAGGTATATATCAGGGCGGGTACAACTGAAGATTATGAACAAAAATTGTGAACGCTGCAGATTTAATGAAAATAAGTTTTATTACACTGAGTAATAAATACATACAAAGATGCAAATAATGGCTTTATTACAATAGTTTATCCAAACCCAGTATGTGGTATTTTTGGCACTATTTGTTACTCTGCCCCCTAAGTGTGTTAAAAATATGAAATCTTAGGACTGGTTCTCTGTCATTAAATGCCCCTACTACAGTCTAACCCTGTACAAGCCATGCAGTTTAGTGTTTATGAATTAGGAGCTCTGGCTATCAAGCATGCAAAGTGATTAGTTTCTCTTTCTATGAAGTCAAGAAAAGGTGATAGGTTCCCAAATGGGTAAAAAGAATGTAAATTCCTGTCAAGTATAGTTTTATATACTGGTCTTTAACTTTGTTTTTTTGCATTCCTCAGGCCAGCAGTCAGATTCGTTTTTAAGGACAATAGTTTAGCTTTCCTGAACGAGAATGTTTAGAAGGTAGGCTTTCAAAGTGATGTTGTTTTTGTCAGTTTTAAACGGAGTTGAAATGTTTCATTCCAGCAGCTAGGATCTTGCATTCCTCTCTGTTTCAGCCAGGCATTCCCGTACCAGTCCTCTAGCATGAATGATACCTTTAAAAGAATGAGAAATAGCTTTGATTTGCTTATTCACCGGTCTGTGAGAACAATACAGAATATAACAGAACACGCAAAATGAAACTAAATTACACCACGCCCAGAGCATAAAATACAAGCAACAAACAGACTGCAGTCTCTTAATAACCAACTGCAGTGGCAATATTAAAATAACCACAATATACCAACAAAGCACATCGGGGAGCACCTCCATAGACATTTACAAAGAGACGAGAGAAATGAAAACAAGAGCCGAAAAGTGGTGCCACAAAATAAATGCAGAAGTCACACAGACGTTTGACACTTGTGAGCGTTTCAAATTATGAATGGAGTCACAAAATATTAAAAGTAAATGATTTTCACCTCGTTTTAGTCTCTCCATGGCACTTTTGCTTCCAGCATACGTTGGTCTAATTTCTTTCCCTAGCTCTTCAATAATAGATAGAAGTTCTGCATATTTGCTTTGAGGCACTTGATTACCACTGCTCCCCTGTCAAGCAATATGAAAAAAAAAAAAGAACGTTAGATTACATCAAGCACACCTGCAATCATAAATGACCATTTCAAATAGTATTTCTAAAAGAATCAGGATTGTAATGATCTTGGTCAATCCTGGTGCATACACACAAACCCAGCCCACAGTTCTGCAGTTACAGCTGTGTGTATACACACAAACCCAGCCCACAGTTCTGCAGTTACAGCTGTGTGTATACACACAAACCCAGCCCACAGTTCTGCAGTTACAGCTGTGTGTATACACACAAACCCAGCCCACAGTTCTGCAGTTACAGCTGTGTGTATACACAAACCCAGCCCACAGTTCTGCAGTTACAGCTGTGTGTATACACACAAACCCAGCCCACAGTTCTGCAGTTACAGCTGTGTGTATACACACAAACCCAGCCCACAGTTCTGCAGTTACAGCTGTGTGTATACACACAAACCCAGCCCACAGTTCTGCAGTTACAGCTGTGTGTATACAGCTGTGTGTATACACAAACCCAGCCCACAGTTCTGCAGTTACAGCTGTATCAGTATCCACAGCAGGACCAGTTTTAATTGCACTTGCTGGTTCCTGTGCAGACTCAGTGGAAGGCAAGTGGGAATAATAATTATAATAATATAAAGATATGGTTCTTTACCTGTGGGAACCCTAACGATGGCGGCCCATAGTCGTTCACTAGGGGCCTGTAAGACACTACGGATGCTGCTAAGCTTGTGGAAGGAGAATGGACATTTCCAACTGAAAAAAAAACAAGATGAATCAACGCACTTTTAGGTATGCTTACTTCTACAAATGTGAGAATAACGTTTACTGAAGTTCATTACAGGTCATGATCACTCTTTTGCTATTCCGCTAGACAGTGTGTGAAATAGATGTATCCTCTTGTGACCCCAGACTCCTAGGAATAGGTTTTACTTTGTATAGTATTCTGTAGTGTGGGTCAAATGCCCCCCCCCCCCCCCCCCGTATAATCAATACACACTGGATTGATCAAGTTCTGCATGTAAACTATTGCATTTTGAAATACAGACTTTGTTAAGTGGCCCATTTTGTGAATGTGCATTAATGCTGATAGGAATTTTCGGGGGGGGGGGGGGTATACCAATTTGTAAACGCGTGCATTATGGGTAAACAACAGTGGGGTGAACCAATAAGTTTAAGCATTATTTTTATTAACAGGCAGCCAATAGATCTATGCACGTACACATACAGTGCAGATGTATAGGGAATCAGAAATGTGTGCCCTACAGTTCCCGTATTTAACATGTAATACCGCCTATCTGACACTAGGTGTCCTCGGCGGACAAAAAAAGAACATTCCTGATCCCGATCAATCACCAGCCCCGGGGAGGCGATCATGGAGGAAACCGAACGGGCTCGTTTAAGAAGCCAAAGGGATACATGTTCTTACAACGCTGTAATACATAGATCAACGCGAACAAAGGCGGGTACCGGGGATCCCGGACTCGGTTAATCCGGACTCTCTTATCCTCGTTTATTTACTTTACAGACGTAAAAAAAAAAAAAAAAAAAAAAAGCTTTTATGATTAGTAATAATGGCGGATATGAATCAGCTCTCAGGATCTGACCCTACATATATAACTGGACAAAAAACTACAGACACGGGCTTTCCCCAGGTATTCATTGTAACAATAAAACAGTGATACAGTTGCGGGTAAACAGACATTTCTGGCTTACCCTGGTTCACGGAGGTTCCGGGAATGTGCGAGTGGAGGCTGGGTTTGTAGGACATTCCCAGAGACATTATAAATTAAACAAATTAAAAATGTCCTGAAATTCCGTGAAGCGTCTCTGTCTCTCGCAGACACTTTTGTTGTTTACAGCAGCAGCACCGGCAAATATGGCCGTCAATTTATATTGACACCCACAATGCAATCTATCATCGTAATGATGGTACATTTATACATTATAACAGATTGAGCAGAAAACGCCGGGCATCCGCAAAACTATACAGAAACACAACATATTTCAGCTACTTTACATAACTGGCTTTTTCTTTCTTTTAAAAAGGTTGCAATTTGACCGCTTTTACATTGACATCACTTTATTTTTGTCAAGTTATAAAAAATATTTAAAAAAAATAAAATAAAAAAAATACCAACCGCGGCAATAAACTTTGCAACACTTTTATCAGCTAGCATTTGTGAAACTGTTGGTAAAGTCTGAAATAACATCAGGCAAAGATAAGTTATGTTACACATTACATTATACATTTCTCAATATTCAAGGAGTTGTTCGCAAGCGTGTATATTGTTATTACGTTATTTTTTATGTTTGTTTTTATAAAACCTAGACACTACTCGCAAGTGAGTTCTCTTTTTGGGAAAAAAGTAATAAGAAAATCGTATTTATCTGGGGCTGTGCAAATCTTTCCACCTTTTCCGGTTTAGACAGTGGATTTAATTTAATTAGCTACATATGTGACGTGAAACGAGCGAGGTGCTTTAAAATATTTCTACGTAAAATAGATAAACGTTTCTACGGTTAAATAGCTTTTCTATCGAGTTACATTCAAACTGTGACAGTGGCATGCAAGAAAACAACATTTCCCCACTATTTTCAGTTTAACAGGACCGTTTTTTTTTCCTTATTCCTTTGTGTTTCACAATATTTAAATCCACGAGGCCAAGGCACCGTTCAGGCGTTGGAAATGAGGCCGGTGTGGCAGGTTTAACCTCTTCCTGTCCTGCACCACCGATATACCCTCCCCCACCTTTTGGCACCAGCATGCATGGAGGATCTAGAAATACGCCGCAAGGCCGGGATAATTAACTTCAGTTTCAATAACAGGAACGTTTTCAGGTTAAGCTAATCCGAGGTTAGCAGAGTGTGTGTTGTTAGGTATAGCTGTGTAGTGTGCTCCCCCTCCCCATTTTAAATACATGATACAACAGCAGGTATATCTCTGTATAAGGTCATGCCCTCTTTATCCTGGTCAGATGTGGAAGTGGAGATGTTGTGCTGGGTCAAGAGCTAGTTATATACTGGTTCAGGAAATGAATACAAGTCCCCTTTCTAAAGCGAATGTTGTCTACACACTGGAATTAAAGTCACTGCTGTAAATCGATGTTGGGGGTCCTACACTAGCTGCTGTAGTTATCCTGTAAGGGAATGTTTTTTTTTCTTCTTATTTTATATCCCAGTTGCTCAGGAGCACGCTGTTATTTTCAGCAGGGTGGAGCAGTTAAAGGTTTGAATTTCTTCAGCCAGTTTGTTGGGTTGTACTGTGTTGTACACACCGGTTCTGTTTATTTGTTCCATTCACCCCACCCCGGGTAGCCAGGTGTTTACTCATTCTGTAGTTTTGTACACACTCGAGGGTTGTGTGAAGCAGCATTGTATAGGTACACTGCACCCACAATCTTCTTCTAACCCTGGATTCAAAACTCACTACTGAAAGACAGAATAAGCTGTTAATATTGTGAAACCAGAAAAAAAACACCTTTAATCACTTTCTATCCCTTTCCTGGGTTTAAGATACAAATGGTACAATTCAGTGTATACAGCACTGTAGATAATAAAGATGAAATGCTCTTCCTAGTATCTCATCGGCTCTTGAGCTGGAAGTAACCTGGCCTGATTTCTGCTAACACAGTTGGCCTGTATGTTTTGACTTTGCAATACCTTCATATTACATTGAAGTATAAAATACAAGAACCAAAATACCCAACAGAAGGGAGCTATAGATAATACTAAGAAGCAAATATAAGATTTAGCACTCCATTAATTTAGTTTCTCTTAGCATTGCTGAAAAAAAAAGAAACTCCTCAGATTTGGAGAACTCTATATTCCTGCAAACATGTTGGTAATTATAACTGAAGGGCTCCACTGTAGTTTACATTGTCAGCGTCAAGCACACGTGCCCTGGAAGGTTTCTATATATATAACATCCTAGACAGGAGACAGACAGCTGCCCCTTTTCTCTTTGAATTTGTAGCTAGTTGAATATTACCTGTACATCATTAGACTCTATAGATTAATTCTTTCAAGGGGTCTAACTTAATGATTTAAAGAGAATGATCTTAATACTGCCTGCCTAAAACTTGCTCTTGGTATCACAAGCTATCTCTGCTCCACCACTGACTTCTTCCCACTGTATTTGTATTTACTAATGTTATCAAGGGTGTCATGATTTAGACTGACTGCTATATGTATAATTAATTGCCCATATTGTCTCAATGGAAGCACATGGCTATCATGTTGATTTTTTTCTGGTGTGTCCAAAACCTGATGCTAGCATACAATACACCAAACAGCAACATTCCCATACTTGCTACAGACTTAATGTAATAAAACTGTGAAACCAATAAAATTTACTGGACAACACAACACTGGTAATGGAACTTAAACAAAATAATTACAGAAAACACACAGTGTGCCAAATGTAAAGACTGTACCTCACTGTGCATCATGTATAATCAGTGTGGATAGAGGTTGAGTAACTGTAGAGTGTGTCATAACATCCAGTTCTCTGTACCTTTTTAATATACTTTACACACTACAAAAAAATGACTTGATTATTATTTTCCGTAACAGGCAGAAGGGCAAGACAAGATGTTCAGAGTATATACTGTTAAGCACATTTTTTCTATCGGTCACATGCAAAAAGTCCATCTTGCAGAAGCCTTCTTAAACACGTTTTACATTTTATTATATACAATGAATCTGTTTCAGTAGTGCAACTCGTGCAAGCATGAAATGACAAACATTGTCCTTCATTTTATTTTTATATACTGTATAAACATCACTGTTACTTAAGCAAAACAATGTCATATTTAAGATTTGTAACTTTACACATTTGTACAGTATTCATACCATCTTAAGATAAACTGTGCTCCTTCATTGTGACCTATTTAACAGGAATTGTTAAATGAAAAGCTTTTACACAGCACAATACTCTCAAGTGTGTCCCACGATCAAGGTGTATGTCCTGTATAGAATGCAGTTCAAAGTAGCGCCAACTATTTCAGTATCAAACGCACTAAACAAAAACTTAAAAAGGGATGAGCAGGTGATTTTGCAGTGGCCTCGCTTAATGGCAACATTCCAGTTTTCAGATTCTTTGTATTAAAAAATAAAAAAGCAAATAAAGGCTAAAAATATTAACAAAAAAGGATGCTTGAACATCCATACTGGAAGTTACTGATTTATGATCCTCAATCCATTTTGAACTTAAATGTTCAAAAGTGGTAAGCATTATTTAAGTGTCACAATTCTGCAAACTTAAACCCTGTACTATACACACACCATCTGAAACGCAGTTTCAGCCTCTGTTACCTTCTAAATGCTTACTGAAAAACTGGGAATGAATGGACAATTTGTGACTTCATGCTTTGGAAAAATATTTTCATCAGCACATTACGGTGGGGGGGGGGGGGGGGGGGGGGGGGGGGGAGTTAAAACATGCATTTCAAGACATATTCCCAGCAAGGTCACAGATAATCAAACAAAGTGCATTTGTTTTATTTATTTTTAACAATAACCCCTGAGCACTGTAATAGCAGGTCATATAAAGGAACCAGGTAAGTCCATTCACTTGCATAAAATACAGAATCTGTAGTTTATGAGCAGAAGCCAGTAAAAAAAAAAAAAAAGCACACGTTATATGAAGAGAAGGTGATAGAAGGGTAGAATGAACTTTTCCTTGTCCACATATTTCTTCTTCTTCAGGACAGGCTTCTCGAGTTCTTCACTGAAGTGGAAAATGTGAAGTATTCCAGGGAACTTCAAAATTCTACAATATTCTTTGGACAAGAACTCCGACATTCTCCAAATGGCAACCACACTTTGTTGTGCTCACAGAGCATGCTGCTAAATTCAAGTTTGTATTGTGTCCACTCATGTGATCCTGCAGCGGCTGCTATGTGTTGCTGAAGTGGTTAATGCTCTGTGGATGAAGCTGTTGCCACATCTGCTGCTGCTGCACTGCTAGCTGCTGAGACTGGTCCGAGGAGGAAAGGATGTTCGTTAACGGAGCAACGCAGTTTGCAGGAATGATCAAACCTGTTTTCAAAAGGAGAACAAACAAACTTGTTAAGATTACACCGGTAAAAACTCCCCCTAAAGACATTCACACACCTGTCTGCACATTGCTTTGCCAAAACAGAAATCCATTAATAAAACCAAAAATACTTAGGCACCAATCTGCAAAGTTAAATATATTGATCACAAGCACTTGCTTCATTATTCTTATTACTACAACTACTAACTACAGCTCAATTTGTCTACTTTTATTCTTGGAATTCAAATATTGCAGGTTCAAACGTATGCCCAATGTTCAAGCACCCTTTTGCTAAGCAGCAACTACACCAAGTTTCATTTCCTCCACTAGACGTCCGTCAGCACAATAAACAACCTACTTGAAGCACATTTGACGCTTACCCACAATCCTCTGTCCATCTTCTGTTCTTAACCGAACAATTTGCATTTTCACATTAGTTCCACTCACTGAGGCTAGAACACCCTCAACTTTAGTCCAGACACTCAGTACCGAACCACACAGGACAAAGTACGTTCGGCAGCGTAGACCAATTTCACATTGCAGTCCTACGGATGCCTTTTTGCAATTGCCTCGCCTGGTAAGACACACACATGTAGAAACATAAGTGCAAGAATGCGGATACTTACAGCAGCACATAATTCACTTATGTAACATTCATTAGACGCAATACAGTAGAGTAAACAACTTATAAAAAGTCTAAGATCTTGAAAAAGCTTTGAATATCACTTCCTTCTTTAGTTTGTGTGATAAATACTTCTAATCTTGGTTGACATTTTTCTGATGAACATATGCCATTTAAACCTCAAGATGGAATTATATAAAGCTTACCAATAGGCATGGGAACATGTTTCTGCTGATGAATTGTACTGATCTATCCAATGTTGCTTGGCATCTTCAGAAAGTACCTGTTTGGTGCACAACACACACACACAAAAAAAAGTTAATGACAAAAAAGGTCCCCAAACTTTGGAATCAAGCGAGGCAAAAAGGAATGTGTGAGCTATAAAAGGCACAATGCAAATCAAAGGGTTTACCTTCTTGCATTTCTTCCTAATGTCTGCATAGACCTCCAGTTTGAGCTGTTTTCCTGTGTTTGGTCTATACACCAGAAACAACCTCTTTTTGGCATTAACTTCCTTAACAAGGATTGCAGTCTTTTTGTTGTTCCTTATCTGCAGACGGTAAATAAACACATTTAGGACACATCAGAAAAACAAAGTGGGTTGTCATATACTCAAAACTCATGATTACTTTTTAAACCCTTTACATTTGTTGTTGTTTTTATTATGCTACCTGCAATTTTTCAAAAGGCTAATTTGATTACATATGGGAGTTGACTGATACTTGCCTGTATATAAAATCCATCATCTGGTCCCGATTGCTCAGCCCAAACTCTGGTTGACTCCTCCCAAGACATACCTCTCTCGACACTTACCTGCAAGAGAAATACATTTGTGAAGTGACTGAAATGCCACTAAAACCAAAATATTTACTCCCGTACTGCCAATACCTGGAGCGCTCTTAAACTACAACACACACAGGCTAGTTAGTTGTAATCAAATAATCAGGTTAACTTACTGTATACAATTCCACATGTCCTGAGGTAGAATATCCTGGAGTAAGAAACTTCTTGGATTCTACTTTCCTCACCTTCTCATCCCCAGAGCCAAGATCTGCATAGAAAATACACAAATTAAATTCACTATGTTTCATATTTTAAACAACAGATGCATTTTAGGGAACTGAAATTGCTTACCCAATATACCCATGTCATATCGACCATTCTTTTTGGCATTCTGAATTACAGCACTTAATGTGTCGGAGAAATACTGAAAGAGTGCATTCTGTTGTTGGACCTCCATTCCAAGAATTCGATTCAAGAACTTGCCAATGTTGTTATAATCTGTGAGAAAAGCAATTTTCAAAAAGATTGCAGTTTAACAGACCACACATTTTTCACTTCTTCATTATAATGTTAAGGTTATCTTATTAGAACATTCCAAAACTTACCTTTATCCAACATGAGGATTCCTGAACGATCTTCCACATTTATTAATCCAACACCAATCAACCCATGACGAATTTCTGCATTTAAAAAGAACACTCAAAATACTGCCGCTTTTTTCTTCAAAATCAGGACTGTAATGCAATACGATACACGTTCTATTACCTTTAAAGAAATCTCCATCAAAGTTAGCAGGGGGTGACGCTATTGGGGAATCCAAGTTTACAATGGACTTCATCACAATTTCCAGAGCACTTCTACCATACTACAAAAAAATAAAATTATATAATATTAGCATATGAATCCACCTTATGTACATGTACAAATCTATTGGGCAACGAGATTCCACTGTACACCCCCAGACTGGTTCTCTCAAAAACTTGTGGCCTTTAATTAGACATCTGGATTAGCGGCACTTGCTAGATTTAAAACTGTAAACTGTGACACACACATCCATTACCAGTGGGGTATAATTATATTTCCAAGCAAACCAAAAAAAAAAAAAAGAGGATTTGTAGAGAATAATGAAGGGCTTACCTTATTGTCAAAATTGAATCTGCTTAGGTCTCTGGATTCGGTGGCTCTTCTATCGCCATGTGTAAGGGCTCCCTTAAATAGAAAGGCAGGACAATGGGGTTAAACACAGAAAAGGTACAAAGCAAGCAGACACGGAAGCGGTTTGAATTCTGCAGCTTAGTTACATGAGGTCATATCTCCTGAAACTAAAAAATGCTTGGTTCCAAAAAGCTACTCCAACACTTAGTCGATACCTTCTGAATAATTCTAGGTGAATAAATAGACATTATATTTTTCTAAATAAAACTGTAGGTCGTTACTGTCTTCAGAGACTGATCACTTCCACTTACCAAACTCTCAAGCCTTTTGGCCACAATTGATGCAAATCTCTGTTCTCCAGCGAGCTCAGATATGAGGAACACGTACTCTGGAGCAGTCACCTGGTTGGATCTGTGTGTTCGTCCTGTGGAATGAAAAGGTTAACAAGCCTTTATCTAATACAAACTTGGGTAAGTTAGGAACCACTGAAAAAATTAAAATAAAAAAAAAAAATAATGATCTCCAGCTAAGAATAAAAAAAAAAACATTGTAAAGCAAGGCTACTCACCAAACTGCTGAATGGCTCTATCAGCACTCCAGGGCAACTCCAATGTCATGTGTACTCGTCTCCTCTGGTTTTTAACTCTCCGGTCTGCTTGCAATGAGATACCAGAACTTGCAGCTTCTGATATTATGGCAATGTTCTTCAACAAAGGATAGAAAAAGTGTGTTCTGTAAATTGTTTTTTATTTTGATGTCAAGAATAAACAAGTACTTTTGAAGTAAAACAAACAAAAAAACAACACGTCATTAACATCCCAGGAAATAGCTGATTGTGACCTACAGTCATTATATGCACATATAAAAATTAAAGTTGGAAAAAGCTTTAGCAAACAGTCTATACGGCAATGTACAAAACCTTATCATGCCTATGTAAAACCATACCTTCTCTCCATCCATGAACCTCTGTTTCTCTGTGATATTGAGAATTTCCACCGGAACATCAAGCTCTGATCTTGATTCATAGGATATGCTTCCGTCATCATTACTCACAACTCTGCCCTTACGCCCAGTCATCTGTAAAAGAAGCAGAAGCATGCATTCCCACTGACGGAAAAGAGGCACCACAACACTTCAAACCAAACACAAGCAGGTCATTCTGAAACAGAGCGTAAATCCTCAATGACACTGCACTTGAAGATATTTAGTCCTTGCACTTCATTTCTAGCTTAGCATTAAGGGAGAACCTACATACCATTAAAACCTGTGCAGGGCAATAGTTTTAGACCCACCTCTGCCACATTATCTGGACCGCCAAGTTCATCAATAAGTTCGTCGAGAGTGTTGGGAGGCAGATCTTCAGCAAGCTTCTCCAGTTTGTCTAGCAGCTCTCGTTTCATCTGCTGGGCACTTTCAACAGCATCCTGACTAGTTACACAGCTGCTACTTTCACTGTCTTTTTTTGCTGAAAAACAGATAAAGCACTAAACCAAAAGAACCTGCAGATAGGGATTTCCAAAAAACTAAGTCATTCTAGCAGTGCCAAAGCATTATTACAACAAACCGCATATAGAAACACCCATACATTTAAATCAAACAAATTAGATTTGATGGGTGGATAAGATTCAGTTATTCAGCCCTTACCAATGGAAGGTGCACTGCTCGTAGTGTTAACAACTGGAGTTGAAAAAGCAGGTCGTTTTGAGCCAAGACCAGATGCTAACAAGGCACTGTGGATAGAATCTGGATCTATATTTTTCTTTTTCTTTTTATTCTTCTTATCTTTAGTTTTCTTGTGATCTTTTCTTATTAGCCAAGGATCTAAATAAATAAATAAATAAAAGTTTAAATCAAGCACTTGGTAATAAACACTATTTACTGGCTCCTGTTGGTCAAACAGCATTGCAGATTTCATTTTACAGCAGAACTATTTTCAAAATTGCAACTTTAAATGAACTTTTGCAATGCTTTAAACTTACCATCTTCATCGTCCTCACTGGATTCATCTCTGAAAGGATTAAAGTCATCTTCATCATCCTCCCCAGAGCTGACAGACTTGAAACTGTCATTGTCACTTTCAGCTTCCTTTGCAGAAGCAGAGTCGCTGTCATCAGAACTGCTGCCCCCAAGTCCTCCAGACTTGCGAGGCTTTTTTGCTTCTTTTTTTGTGTCTTGGCCTAGAAAAGAAAAAATTGAGAGCATTCCACAAGAAGGGAAATCAGAAGAGCATAATGCATGCCAATCCATGACCTCACAGAAGAGGTGGCCATGGTTTTATAAACCTGAAGTAAAACTTTTTTTTTTGACTAAGTCCTACTTATGTCCATCAACTCCGCTCCGAAGTTGAAAACATTTCTTACCTTTCCGTTTCTTTCCCTTATTGTCTGTAGAGGCACAGTCATTGGGAGATGGAGTTTTCTTAGCCGATAAATCAATTCCCAATAAGCTAAATAGCTTTTGTCTGTCGGGTGCTGGGAAATGTTTCTCTACAAGGGACTGTAGCACTCCCCTATTGAAAAATAATGGAAAAACACAGAATTGATGCAGACACTGTATGAAAGAAAACAAAGTAACGCTAAGTTTACATCCAATCCTGCCCTGCCCCCTGGTCAAGGCATTCTTACCAGACAGATCTGTATTTTTTGTTAAAATATAAGATTAACAAACCTGGCACTCTAAATTTCAGTGACAACAAAATGCATTCACATACTTTGTAATGCAACAGATAGCTCTGTACAGAACAATTTAGTACAATAGTATCTGTTTTAGTTTAGATTGTATTGAAATGAAGTTTGTACAATCTTGGAACCAATAAACAAAAAGCCAAATTAAACTTACTTTGCTGTGGAAACAAAGTCATTTAGCTCCCCTCCTCCCTCTTCCAGTGCTTCTAGTGTGCGGGCTTCTCCAGTGGACTGAAGACCAATAACTACACACTTTACAAAACAAAAGGTTAAAATCAATGCTCCATTGGTTCTCTTATTAAAATCAAGTACTAGAAAACAAACTGCAATTATCTGGTAACAATGCTGGTTTATGTTCAAGCAAGAGGGTCCTTTTACTTTGTCCCGGGTAAACCATGTCACAACAGCAAGAACACCAGAGTTACTTTCATCAGCACAGTGAAGAGTCAATGATCAGGACAGGGAAGGTACGCTCTACAAGACATCCTAAATACTGTTTGTTCTTACCTTTCCGTTTTTTATTTCTTCTCGAGCAAGTTGCACAACTCTTTTCACTTTTGATGCTATACAGAGATATTTGAAGAACCTTTGGTGTGCCGACCAGAATTGCCCCCACATAGACTTCTTCATCCGTTGCTCTGCATCCATGAGGTTTGCTGCCAGCTGGAACTTCTCTCTGGCTGCAACCCACTATAAAACATTTGCTTTTTTTCATTAAAATGTAATTTAAAACACAAGCAGTTGTGAGTAGTAACTGATAACATTATGGGAAAAAAAAGAAAGCCTTTCCTCATACACTATATATTTCTGTAGTACAGCAAGATCCAGGTTTTTAGCTTCGACTGAATCAATACTGTCAGTAGAAGCCTTGTAATACTAATGCAAACCAATGGTAAAGAGATTCCAGTGGTCATATGTTTCTGAGTGGCTTGCTCCACACACACAGCTTTCTTATTAGGCAGACTTCAACTTACATGCCTTCCTGCAAATGCAAGTTTTCAAATTCAGGGTTCTTGCTAGTTTTATAATAGTATATGTATTCCTCACAGAACATTTGCTTCAAAATAGGGCCCTATGTCTACCTACTGGTTTGAGGACAGGGCTGTAAAACTTGATATTTTGTCTTCTAAAATGATGCTTGACAGGCAAGCTGTGCAGCAAAGCACCTCTGTAATGATTTGACCCATCTGCTATGAAAAAACAAAGTGACCACTTACCAATCGCACAGCCTTGTTATACATCTTGACATAGTCTTGGGTCAGAGGAACTTCCTCGATTTTGAAGGTCACACCTGAAAAGCTCAGCTGTCTTGCAATGTACATTCCACGTAGCTTCATATCCATGGCAACAATTTCCATGGCACCTACCCCTCTTTACAAAAACAAAAAATGTACACATACATTTTATTTCTTCGAGTACAACATGGATAGTCATTGGTTTAGCAAAGTTATTATATTTGTGAAATATAACAAAAATAAATGGTACTTAGCTATGCAAGTTCTTTGTTGAAGGGAACACACACAATAAACATATCTACAGTAGCAAGTGCACAATCATAAGGATTACCAGTCATAAAAAAAACAAAATTGTACACATTCCAGTATATTACACATTCTTACAAACAGCTACTGCTGTAGGGCTGATAAGCAAGGTGAGCAAGCAACATACCCCTCCCCCAGAAGAACTTCACATTATCTATTAATACTAACAGTACTGTGTGGGAGTACTGTCTTGCTAATGTGCATATCCACACAAAAACCAAGGCTTGTCGCACCACTTTGATTAATATTTAATTTGACTCTAAAAGCCCATTTAAGCTAAATACCTTTTAAATTAAGTTGGAATAGTAACTAGGTTTATGCAAAAGAAATTTAAAAGAGAACAATGTTATAGCTTCTCTGATTTACCTTCTCTCCACAGCTTGAATGAAATTGCTGAACTCCTTGAAGGGCGTTCCTTCACCCCAAATTCCAAGACGATTCATATATGCCATGTTCCGTGGCTCAGAGGCACCTAGCCAAATAGAGATCAAAACGCTGTATGGAACATATTTAAGAACTTGGAGCTTTGAAGCTGAATTATATTTTCTTAAACTCTATGAAATCCTAGGATTCTCTTATTTTCCGATATCTCTACGTTTTCAGACTTTTTCTGCAGTGGCGGCCAGTTACATTTGGTCCCATGTGTCAGACATATATAAAGTGATATAGATAGACACATATTCTGCATTTATCTAGCATGTTTTAATATGCAAGGCCTTGTTTAAATTGTATTTAAAACATACAGAATTATTGTGCATTCATCATAATTCAACAACAGCCCAAGAAAAACATAATTCTAATCACCAGAACAGTTCTACATACCTGTAGCACTCGCATACACCACCCTTGCTTTTGGCAGTTTATTTTGCAGTTCTAAGACAGCTAATCCAGTCTTGGTAGGTTTCGAATTCCCAATTGGACATACATTTTTAGCTTTGTGGCATTCATCAAACACAATCTGAACACTTAGTCAAGGAACATCTTTACAGCTTTCAAAACAGGTGTACTAAACAGACTGAAAATGCTGCCAAAACTGCAGACATGAAGTCAAAGACACCTATTTCATTACATACGAGTACTGAGAACCTGTAGGGATAGCATGTTCCTTCCAGCTTCTTATTTTGGGGCAAAACTTGCAATAAAATCAAAGGATACAACTCCATCAAAGTCTTCACCACACCAATGAAGAAGCTGTTTAAATCTGGTCTTGTATTTTCCACCGGACTGACTTTCACCAATCAGAGATGAGTAAGTGGCAAAAATGACACCTTTCTTCACACTTCCATTGTGTTTGGAAGAAATTTTCCCATATTTAAACTGCAAAACAAGGATACGTGCATATGGTAATATGTAAGTGAATACTCATGATGACTTTTTTGTTTTTATTAAATAAACTGTGCATTACCTTATTCAGTGAATGGACCTGGATATTTTTGGCTCCAATGTCTCTCAAATCTCTTTCAGCATCATACTTCAAGTCATTGGAAACACTAAACCTGCAAGATTAGACACAAAGGTTACACTTTATATACGATTTAGTCATCTAAACATTTATAAGCAAACAACAAAATAGTTTAAAACGTATAAGAAACGTGTCAACCAAACAAAAATACTAGTTTTTGTAAGAGTGACTAACACAAAAGGGTTAACTTATCTGCTATATCCACAATTAGTGGAGTACAAGTATGAAGCTATCATCAACGCATAGAATCAGCTTCCCTCATGGGGATGCTTAAATACTATTTAACAAGAGGTATGTTATCTGTATTTTAAAATGTTACTGCAGTTGTTATTCTTACCAGAGTGCCCTTTTCCTGCCCAAAATGTAATTCTCGTACATGATGCCTGCAATGGTTCTCCCTTTCCCTACGCCAGCTCCATCACCTATTAAATAGGCAGCTCTGTCTCCATTTGGAAGGAACGTTTCATGTTGCTGAAAGTAAGAGAAATTAGTAAATTGCCTCATCTTAAAACTAGCAGAACTGCACATGTTAAAAAAAAAAAAAAAAAAAAAAAAAAAAAAAAAAAAAAAAAAGCATTTGCTATGGTTTTACCGTTAATAAGACGGGACTGAACTCAGTGGAACAAAGCTTCCTTTGTCCAGTGAGATGAAAGTGAGCACAGCGAGTTTCTGAACACCCTGTATACAATGTACATGAAACTGGAAGCTGTACTTGTTACTGTATTGCCAAAAAAACATGTACAAAGATTCTCCGTGTGAATCAAAATAAATAAATCTGAGAAAACAAGCAGGTAGTCAAATACCTGTGCTGTGTATGTAATTGCTTCAAGCTGCAATGCTGAAAGCCATCCTCTATCAATGATCTCCTCAGATAAAGACAACCTGTACCACACATCAGGTGGAGAAACACTGGACAACGAACTTGTCTCAACAACTGGGTCAGGATGACGCAGACCAACTTTCACTGCAAAAACAAAAACATTGCTTTAATTCTGACAAGAATGCCACAAAGGGCAAATTATTTTTCTTCACATCCAGCTTAAATGAATCAGTTTAAAACAATGCACACACAGAGATCTAACACTACAATGCAATGTATGAATTTAGAAGAAAAAAATAAATAAATCCATTAGACCTACATTTCATTGGCATGTATTCAGCATATGTTTCTGCATGGCCAAGCTCCTCCTCATCCTCCTCATCTGGTTCCTCTTCCTCTTTTATTCCTGCTATTTTCTGGAAGTATGTTTAGACATTTACAGACCACAGATTAAAAAAATAATCATTTTAAAACAGACAGGCAGAATTATTATTATTATTTTTACATTTTTGGTTTTCAGGGTCATCGCCTTTGTTAATTATTCAGTAAAACAATTACATATTCAAACTATTTGTCACTATTACAAGGGAAATATAAAATTTTACATAACAGAAATATGCAGCTCTGAGTAAGGAATACCATGACAGATCAGCCTAAAATACTCACGTTAGTAGGCGAAAAGCTCCGCATTTTAATGTCATCATTAATCCAGATTCGTGCAACATCTTTGTTTGAGACTTCCTTCTTTACACCATTATTTAGATCAGCTAAAAACAGAAGATGGCAATTTTACTGTAATTAACCAACAAAATGTACAGTAAGCTATGAAAACCCTAGCTTAAATGCCAAAATATCCTGCTTCTAATGTGTTACACAATAACAAGCTATTGTTTATTATACTATTTTGGTCAAGTCAAGGACAAAAACGATACCAGTTACAAGTATGAGAGTCAAATCCTGGTAACTCATCGGGTATTGATCCTGTTAACTAACTTTAAACAACAAAATATCAAGGCACATTTCAATAAGGAACATTAATCCTCAAGTCCAAACTACCCCTGTGCAACAGACACCAACTTAAGACTAATGTTCATTTTAATCAACATTTAAGGTGCACGGTTTTTCACTCCAGTGATAACCACTAACTATCTTACCTGGTTTATTAAACATATTTGCAGAAAGCACAATGCTCTCTGTAAAAGTCAATTTGTTTCAAAATGTTTTTACTTACAAAAACAAAACTTCAATAATAGTCAAAATATTTGCTACACGCATGCATTTCAATTTCTTGAAACATTGTTTTTAAATGAACATTCCTACTGCCAGGTGTAAAGTATAGTGTACACTAAAATGAACAAGGGGCACACACTGGTTTAAATACAATCCCCTTAGCAGTATTTTGTGTAGAAATGCATTCTGTATCTTCATATAATGCTCATGCCAGCTAGCTTACTGCAGGTTCTTTCATTCTCACACATTCTCCACCCACCACCTTACAAGCTACTGTACTTGATATTCCCATTAATCTGTTCAAAGAAACACATACATTATATGGAGCCCGACATTTTGGCGAATGCATTTTACAACCTAGCTCTGTTTTTAAAGCTTATTTTAATTGCAACACTGTGTGGTTAAGCTTCCCACTAATTCTATCTGAAAAGCTCTCTCACACACACATCTTTAAAAAACGGGATAAGACATCATTATGAAGAACAATTAACATACAGCAATTTAAAAAGTAACACTGGAAGCTCATAGACTTGCAAAGGCTGTCATGTTAAATATATAATGAGGAGCAGTTGTGCCTTTGTGAACGAGGCATTGGCTTAACAGGAAATAAAATCTTCTATACTTATTATCAGCGTTAGAAATCGTCAAACTACAAACCACATACATCTGAAAAAACCTAGGTGAACAGCATTTTTTTTTTTTTTTGGTTTTGTTTGCTTAAGTTAACAAACATGCTACTTACTGGCAGCTGTTGCTACTGGCTGAGCAATATTTGAAGGTGGCTTAAGTTTCATCAGTTCATTGAGACTGCTGCTTCTAAGGAGTTCTTTTAGTTGAATCTGGTCCTTGCCAGGTGTGGTCAGTGTAGTGTGCATTACTGGAGTTGTGTACGATGGCCGTGTTGTCGCAGAGGTGTGAACAATTTTTGCCACGGTGACAGTCTGTCTGGATGTTGTGCCAGAAGGCTTGGTCACAACTATTGTTCCCAGAGATGGGAGGTGATTCAGCTGATTCAAGACAAATGTTGTAGTGGAGGGTTGAGGCTTCTGCAAGAAAGGAACAGTATGAAGCAAATACTGTTTAATACCAAAATGAACATTGGTACTTATTTACTGTATTCCAATTTAACCCATTTTGTTCATTATTTGGTTTGGCATCCTGGATCTGACTACAGCAATGTTGCCCACAATAAAGCACTATTTCTCAAAAACAACCAATCACAACCTGATAATACGCACCCTAACAGTCACAGTTGGAGTAGGTGGAAGAACTGGACCCTGCTTCACTGTTACTGCTGGTCCTGCTCCCAAGTCTTGTTCCAATGCACTAATTGGTACTGACTGAAAAGAAAAACAAATATCAGAATATGTATGGTGTTCTTTGAGAGCAGAGAAAATACACTGAAAATGTAGAGACGCAAACAGGACAAAGCAGTCACTGTACAAACAACACTACACCAATATATATATATATATATATATATATATATATATATATATATATATATATGCATTGTGTTCAAAAGCCAAACATCAAGATGGATGCTAAAATGAGTTTTTTCCCTACCTGTTGATTACCAACAGATGGCAAGGGAGCCCCCAATCCAGCATCCAGTGGACCAATATCAAAGAGATCATTTGGACTGATTCCACTCTCGCTCAGAGCAGCAAGTAACAAGTCTTGACCTGGATCCATCATCTAGAAGAAAAGAATGACAACCATCACAAATGACATTTACAGCAGTACAATAGCAAAACAAGGTCACTTTCCAGCTCCGATCAGAAAAAACAAGGCATTACAGAAACAGGGGGTTTGTACAACATTTACAATATCACACAGCAGAGGGGTTTGTACAACATTTGCAATATCACACAACAGGGGGGTTGGGTCCTACCTAGTGCCATGAACTCAACAGTGAATTGAAACAGAGACCATCTTAAAAATGAAAGTATGGGCCTAGGCAGTTTTTTGGTTTCACCTTGCGAGTTGATAACATAGAAGAGCTTACGTTAGTATATGACTATATCAGGAGATAACTTTAAACAGAACTTAACCTTCAAATTGTATGAAATCATATGTATGGCTAGTTATTGTTTAGCCCCTGGAAAAAATTAGACAAGAACAGCAGCACTACTTATTTAAAAAAGTACAGTATATCCAAAACAGTTATTAGCTGCTGTTTAGAGAACTACTGAAGTTCTTATAACAACGGGTGAAGCTAGATCCTGCTATTCACGGTATATAGTGTATTAAATAATGCATGGCACGTTTATCATATTCGTTTAAAAGCAATGCCAAATGAAACATCTGAACAGTATTACTAGATCACCTAACAGCCCTGTATGACAGAGAAGTACTGGACAACAGAATACAGAAGGGAGAGTCTGACTTAAGGTCTTACCAAATACCTAAGATTTGTTTATCAAGTAACCTTATTTTTATAAAGGGGGTCAAGAAGAACTACTTCCTTGTAGTGACCCCTGGGCAACGTCTCTGACGGCAAAAAGCTCTTCAAATTGAACTTACCATGCAATGCTTAAGCAAATCAATGTTGGGCTTGGTTAGTACTTGGATGGGAGACCACCTGGGAATACTGAGTGCTGTAGGGTGCATGTTAAGCTCATATGAATACACACTATATATATATATATATATATATATATATATATATATATATATATATATATATATATATATAGTATATATTTAAAACTATATCTTGTATGTATAAGAACTGTATGGAAACTAGCTTAAAATGGTTACACATGGTACACGTGTGAAAATAATATTCTGTTACACTAGACTTACTAAATTATTACATTTCCTTGAAACGTCCCCTATAATACGTCTTCCTTAAAACAGGATTAGGAAGTCTTAGATTGCTTCCAGAAAGGTCAATTTAAAAGCAGTCTGTCATAACCACTGTTCAAAACACGTGTTCAGGTGATAAACTTCCGGGTTTGGTTGAAGCTGTCTACGTAATGTTCGTTTTGTTAATTTTTAAACAAATCAGAAGATCACACACACGATAACATGTAAAATATAAAAATGTCCAAAAAACAAACTGACGACCTGACCAAAAAAAAAAAAAAACCTTTGTAAATCAATATACGCTTGACATACAATGGCAATAAAATGATATTAAGCTTATATTCTACCTACCTTCAATGGTTGAAACGTGATCACATAATTTTGCATTTGCACTAACAAAACAAGTAAACAATGTGTTACCCTACGCCTAACTGATTAATGATTGATCAGTCACCACTTACCATGAGCGGACAACTGTATCCTGAAAATGATAGGTCTTTACTTCAAAACAAGTTCCACTTAGCCATTTAGAAAAGCTAGTATCGGGATATGAATCGTGTTTGGTTGAGGGTTTGTGTTTCACAACGCAGAAACACGGAGCCCACGTCGTTCAGCCCCGGGCTGTCTGTGACAATGCTGCTGCCGAGCCCCGTCTCTTGTGCTGGAGAAAGACTCAATCCTTCTTGTGTGCGTGTCTGTGTGTGTGTGTGTCTGTCTGTCTGTCTGTCTGTCTGTATGTGTGTGTGTCTGTCTGTCTGTCTGTGTCTGTGTGTGTGTGTGTCTGTCTGTGTCTGTGTCTGTCTGTCTGTCTGTCTGTGTGTGTGTGTGTGTCTGTCTGTCTGTCTGTCTGTGTGTCTGTCTGTCTGTCTGTGTGTGTGTGTGTGTGTGTGTGTCTGTCTGTCTGTCTGTCTGTGTGTGTGTGTGTGTGTCTGTATGTGTGTGTGTCTGTCTGTGTCTGTGTGTGTGTGTGTGTGTCTGTGTGTCTGTGTGTGTGTGTGTGTGTGTGTGTGTGTGTGTGTGTCTGTCTGTCTGTGTCTGTCTGTCTGTCTGTCTGTGTGTGTGTGTGTGTGTGTGTCTGTCTGTCTGTCTGTCTGTCTGTCTGTCTGTCTGTCTGTGTTATGCTCAGTCACCGTAACAGCGCCAAAACGAAAACAAAACACACCAATGTGTAATGCTCCCACGGCGCAGGTCGTATTATTTCTTATTCCAACCAAGTCCCGAGACTCTTAGCGACCATTTTAAGCCCCCGCTGCCCTCACACGGCACGTACTTCTCTTCTTTCTGGTCCCCGGTCACCGCTGCGGATTTCGGGCTGCTGCTCCCTCATCCCGACTCTCCTACTCGACCGTCGCCATGTTCACCTCGCAGGCACAGCCGCGTGCGGATCACGTGACACCCGCCGAGACGCGTCCTCGTGGCGCTACCTGGCCGCAAAGCGAGCCCTCGCTGCCCACACGCTGCCCACACGCTGCCCACACGCTGCCCGAGCCCATTCAGCACAACGCACACTTAAACGCATTGTTTTATATTTTAGGACAGCTCGGAGAAGGAGAGGTGGAAGCCTCTGATCACGTGACCGCGGGTCCGTTTGACAGGAAGTGGCGTGAGAAAGACGGAACAGCTTGGAAGAGGGCGATGGGAGTAAGGTGCTCAAGCAGTGGCGCCATGTTGGGGAGGTCAAGTGATTTCTCGCTCTCAGGTGGGAATGCATTTATTGTGGTGCCATCACAGGTGATACAAATTTACTGAAACGGTTTTTTTTTTAATCCACTTCAAACGAAAGTTAGTACAATGCTGTAACATTTAACAGGGAAGTGTTGAACTTATTTTAAAATATTATGGCATAATATTATCTCAGGTGTACGTACTCAAAGATCATTTCTGTACAGTGAATACAAGACAACAACAATGCTGTGTAGCTCACTCTACTAACACTGCCCAAGTTCACCACTATATATCAAATTCTTGGCACATCGACCTTAACTCAAGGATTAAAGAAATGCCTCAACAGGCAATAACAGTTCCTTCTTTTACTGACTCGCCACCAGTTTGCATTTAGAACAGAGGAGCTGGGTCCTGCAGTGTAAATACAACCCGGTTCAGAATTCATATCAGACTTCAATCAGAATCAGATTAAATTAGTAAATATAGCGGCCAAGCACTTGTATGTGTTGCAGTCCTGAGCAAAATTGCATCGTACTTTCATATTACTTATAGGACGATTAGTTCTGATGCCCTTTCCACGAAGAGCTAATGAACCCAGACTTCCCAATGGAATTCTAGCGGTCTGAACTGCTGGCCTGCCAAACCAAAACAACTGGGTTTTATTGATTTGTTGATTTATTATTTTACCAGTAAACGAAAACTGAAATCCTGTTTCCAAAAATACCCTAAAAGTAACTTGAGTGCAAACAGTTGCAAAACAATCACACGTCAGGAAATGGCCATTGTTTTGGGAACTTCACTGATATAGTTAAAGTCTCAGAGAAAAAGCATTGCTAAATCACGTGCTTGCTTGTTGCTGTGGCCTCATAACACAAATTCTTTCCATGCTGTTGTACATCAGTAATTAGTGGGTGATTAAGTTGTAACAGGGCGAGTCACAGCGATTAAAGACAACGTGTTCAGTTGCAACAATAATAACACATTCAAACAGCTGTTTGTTGCAAAACGGTATTTGTTTAGGTTCAGTTCCTTAGAGACTTATATATATATATATATATATATATATATATATACTTATATATATATATATATATTTTCTTACAGTAATACATCACAAACATTTAATATTCAAATGCATTTACACTAAGAAAACCGTCATGTACGACTATTTTTTTTTTCTTAATTTACATTTAAAAGCTGTGGACACAGAATATTTATGCCATATACGGATCAATTACATACACCGATACACTGTATTCGCTTCGGAGACAGACCTGAGGGTTTTAAAGTATCGCGTCTCTTTCACTGTCGCTTCTAACCAATCCGAGTCAGCCTTGAAATTCAAACAGCCCAAACTGACCTCTCCTCGATTCAGAAAAAGGCTTCGTGTTTCTGTAGAAGCCAATCAGAATGAGCCGAGCTGGTTCCCAAATGACGAATTAAGGCGTCAGATTAACACGAGTATCCAATAAGAGCAGCGGAGGCGGGGTTATTTATCACCCGCAGTCAGTTAAAGGCAGTAAAAATGTTCTCGTGTGGATTTGTATTTATTTATTTATTTTTTTGAATTTGTACGAAATAGATTTTAATATTAAGAGATATATGCAAGTGGATGTAAAACTGGATAACAGACTTAAATTGCAGTATTAAAAGTGTATTTGGAATTGCATTGCAATGGCAAGAGGTACGTACGCATTATGATTAGCATTTGTATGATTTAAGAATGGTAGAATGTGGCGTGCATTAGTCTGTTTAAAGTTACAATAACACTTACACTGGCCTGGCATAAATGGCTCGTTAGACTTTTATGAATCGGGATTTGTGTACGGCAGTGTATGTCCTTGGTTTTGTATGAACGCGGGTGTATTACGCGGAGTATTGTTATAATGGCTTTAATATAAATGCATCTTCCTCTTCAGATTATCCAGTGCATTTTCGACGCTTGTATATCTACATATATATGTAATGCAAAGAAGATCATGTTTTATGAAGCCTGTATAAGCAATCTGCAGCGCCTCTCCAGCTTGTTGGAGAACAGGTACAGTCTGTCCTGATGTGACAAAGAACTAGTACTGTGATCGGCAGTCCTTGTTCTGTTAGCCACAAATACAGCCTTGTTTGCGGTAGCTGAGTTCACACTTAATTGTCGTCAGCATGTCCACTCACAAGGCCTGACGTACTAATTCTGCACGACACCTACCGCTCTATACTGAGTGACGGGGGCACAGTGCTTTATGTTTTCCTCTTGTTAATACTAAAGCATAGCCTTGTGGCATTATCAAGACAGTATCCAAACCCTTTAATATTGGCTTTGATTAAAGTGAACTAGGGTGTGTTGGAAAATATTTGTTGGTTAAAAAGCACTGGGGCAGTTTGCCGCTTGGCATTTCTGATGCGTGGATTGTTAGGGATAGTTTTAAGTATTACACTAAATAGATTTAATGCATTGTTAAATGACGCAAATACAGGTAGTGATTGAGGCATTATTGCAGGGCACAGCAGCCTTGGTGCACCTTTCCTGTTCACTAGTTCGTTATTGAATTATCTCTGCTCAAGACAGGTTACATGTATACAGTGGACTAGACTAGATGACTCGGGGTGGGCTGCCTGTAAATCAGAGGAACCTCTGCTTTAATAAAATCAATTGTTACGTTGATTTTAGAAGAACTGTACAGTTGTAAATGAACACGTTCAAATCGGCAACACGGTGGGTGGTTAAGAATTTCAATGAGGACTTGCTTGATTTCCAGGCACGACGCTTTTAACCTTTTTTTATTTTATTTTAATTTACTGCCGTGGTGTTTCCCCTTACCCTGCCCATATGTATTGGAAAGTGTAGAACAGTGCAAGGCACGCAGCTCAATTTGGGCACAATTAAGTACAGAAATCACAGTGGCAATTATTTATTTGTCACGGTTTGTCCATGCATGTATGTGCTGTCTTGGGAAAAGACACAAAAAAAAACAGTTGTTCAATGTAAACTACCCTATGTGTAATTAAAAATATGTGCATTGTAGTAGTATTTACCACAGTGCTTGTTATTTGTAACATTTCATCAGTGCGTTTCTTGTGGTGCAGTATAGGAAATGGGTTACTGTTGTGCACTGCAGGCCCTTTAAATGCGACGTGGTTCATTGTACTGTTTCTGGGTCTTAAATATGGCGGAGGGGAGGGATTGCATACACTGTTTTAGTTGAAGAAAGTACACCGCAGTAGTTCACTGTAAACTGTGTGAAATGTCGTAACCTTTGTTTAAGGAAAGGCGAACACCTCTGTCCCCAGTAAAGGTAAAGCAGACGACTCTACTCGGACCACAGAGGAGAAAGGGACAAAGGAAAACACGCCCGAAATGAACCGGGTAGGTCCTACATTTTAGATGTGCACAAATTATTTCAGGCCCAGTGTTGTGTTGTGTGGTGTTTTTTTTATTTTTATTTATTTTGTTAATGTGTAATTTTAAATGATTTTGCCGTCATTCCAAAAACAATTGTATTGTATCAGTGTTTTATCTATGATGTTTCCGTTGGAGTGTCAGCAAGACTTTGGGTTAATTCATTTTCATGTGAACTTTACTTGGGTGAAGCCTGTGCGTGTATTGGTGTTTGGGACTGACTCTTGCCTTTTTGTTTTGTATATAATTCTGCATGCCTGTTTAATTAATCCGCAGTGGCGATGGTATGCATGAACAGTTCATTTGGAACCCAGTTCGGCGTTCTTATGTAGCTAGACTCCTGCATACATCTGTGCCGTTTATATCGACGTTATCATCGTTTTGATGTGATTTCTTCCATTTCACTGTAGTGCATTTGAGACCGCCTTGGTTTTGATATGGAATAGCGATTACCTGTACTGTACACTAATATTTTTTACTGTTTTGTATTATGATGCAGCTTGAAAAAGTAGTGATCCTAGCCTTTATTTGGAGTCGAACAAAATATCGACTTCCTTCACAAGTACTTTAGAGTATCTAATTATGATTAAGCGAAAAGTCAATTTAATGCGAGTATGTATGATTTACTCTTTAGTTACAAAATCTTTTAACATAGTAAGGCATGCAAATGAAATAGTACAAAGCATAACCTTTGTGGAGAACTACCATTGTGATAAACATGTACATTTCTATTGTATATATTGGTGAAATAACAATGGGACACGTTTGTATTTGGAGATATATATATATATATATATATATATAAATAAAAATACATCGGAACAGTTCACGCAAATGTGTTTTTTTTATTTATTTATTTTGTATTAAAAGACTACTGTTGTGTCTCCATGTCACAACAGGATATCATTTTAAATGGGCAGCCTTCAATACGCAGTTTCTTGAGTCCAGGCAAGTCTGGTCATAAACGCTGCCCACTTCAAGATGAAAACTCTACCACTCCTAGCAGTGAAGCAAGGTGTCTAGGAAAATGTGCTGTAAAAAACGAAACGCAGAAGAAAGACCAAGGTACGGGTTTTCATTTGGCGTTTTGAAAGTACTTGTAATGCACTGCTGGAAAATACTCCCATCGCAGAATCCGTTTCCTATGAGCCAGATGCATCATTAAGTGTGTGTATATATAGATAGTTTTTTATTTTATTTTGATTGCATTTAATTTAAATGCAATATTTACTCTGGAGTGAAGTTGACATTCCCATGACTAGTCAGCAGACTAAATTTGAATTGAATCTTAATAAATCAATTCTTGTTAATCAGTGACTGATGCTCATCAGTATAAAGGTTCTCCATTTTGTTTTCGCTTGTAAAAACTGTTTTCCAGTTTTAAAGTACCACCATTCTTTAGTATCTTCTACTGCAAAGCTTAATTTTATTTGAACATTATTTTTTTAATAGAGAAAAAGACAGCTATAAATGCCGATGCTACAAAATTTGAAGAGAAGGAAGCAGAACAGTGTAACGGAGCAGTCACTACAAGTAAAACGGGATGTGTAGCTGCTTCTGTACACTCCAACACAGACGTCTCTACACAAAACGGTGCTGACCGATCCAATGTGAAGAAAGACACTCCACGCAAGGTCAAAGCAAAACAGTCCGCACGAAGAGGGCAAGTAGTTTCATAGTACTATAGAATCAAATACAGTAGATGTAAAATGATGTGTGTTAAAAGGGAAGGGTGGGGGGGTGTATCAACCTGCACAAGAGAATTACTGACTTCTGTTTAGACACCCTTTTAATTGTTTGTTTTGCAGAGCTGAGAGCAAAGGTTCCCAAAACCGGAAAGTAACAGACTATTACCCAATCAGAAGAAGCTCTAGGAAAAGCAAAAAAGAGTTGCAGGTCAGCAATCAACACCCTGTGACGATCAGAGTTCTTAAATGATTTATTTATTAAACCCTCGTACTTGCCAAGTCTTAATTCTGAGGATGTTGTCCTGTTGAATTAAATATCACCTGGAGTGGCCCGGAGAAGTTGTTTTCCTGAAATTGTACAGAGCTACTTCGTTTACAGGGAAACATAAGGTAGCATTTTCATAATTTTCTGTTTTGTTTCTGCAGTTTGAGGAAAAGAAACATATTGATGAATTAATCATATGTGGAATAGAAGATGGAATGAAGGTATATTTTTATTTTTTAAAGTAATGTATTCTATATTTAACAGCAGGTTTTGGAGAATTGCTTTTCTTTGGAACAGAGCGAATGAAAGATGATTTACAAGCTGATTACTCAGGACCACCGAATATGAAAAAGCTATTTGGGCTAGATGTCTCAACACTTGTTATGTATACTTATTAACAAAAATGTGAACATCTCTACAGAGTTTAATAGCAGATCTTCTACTTCCTTTTAATGCATCACTTTTTGTCTTTTCAGTAATGCGTATACTGGTCTCTTACAGGTTGAACACATTGAAGGAAAAGGGAGGGGTGTGTTTGCTACTAAACCTTTCCAGAGAGGAGAGTTTGTAGTGGAGTATCATGGAGACCTTATTGAGTTTACAGATGCTAAGAAAAGAGAAGGAATGTATGCACAAGACCCCACAACTGGCTGCTATATGTACTACTTCCAGTACCTGACTAAAACATACTGGTAATTTTGTATCTAAACAGTATTTTTTTTTATAAAAAGAATACTGTACTATTTCATGTACCAATTTACTTTTTTTCCTTTTCCCAGCGTGGATGCTACAAACGAAACCAGTCGTCTTGGACGACTAATAAACCACAGTAAAAACGGAAACTGTCAAACCAAACTTCACGACATTAACGGAATACCTCACCTGATACTTGTTGCCTCTCGTGATATAGAAAAAGACGAGGAGCTGCTTTATGACTACGGCGACAGAAGCAAAGCCTCACTTGAAGCGCACCCCTGGCTCAAACATTGACGTCCCCTCTTGCTGTAATCCAAGATGTTGTGAAGGGAATGTGCTAATGATCTTTCATATTTTAAAGAATTGGACCATTTTTAAATCTTCCTACGTTGCATTTTGCAGATTAAATTATTAAAAAAAATAATAATAAAATTAAGGCAAGCTTAAATGATAGTCCATGGTCATCCAGTACTTTTTTTAAAAATATATATTCATGCTATATTTCAAAGTATTTTGTATACAGATAGGGCAAGTGCTTCCAAAGCATGCAGTTGTAGTACAGGACTTCTGTGTTGTCGGGTGTTTTTTTTTTTTTTCTCTTTTTAATAGATAGATGTTTTCATAATTTCAATATACTAGTAGCTGAGGGACAAGATAACTGTATGCTTAGCAATAATATAATTATTTATGGTACCAGAGTAAGATGTTACAGAAACTTCCATGAACTGAAAATGCTGATGAATGCATACATACTCCATTTAAAAACTGGAAAGTGACTTTTTTTTGTCATTAAAAAGTGTAGTTTTAAAAACTTGAAAAACCTTTTGTACCTCTTAATGCACATCTATTAAATGTTCCAATCCAAATGCTTCAATTAAAAGTATTTAAATAAAGCTGGGATGCTGGCTTTTGAAAGCAAGATGTTTTGTTTTAAACGGACAGTCAGTTGCAACATACAACTAAATTTGAATGTGACCTTGCTAATTGAAGATCAATCTAACAGTTCAGGAAACAAAAAGGTGTTAATTACCTAATTTAAACAAATACACAAGAAAATTACAAGGTCTGTTTTGTAACAAACAGAGTGTGACGTCTACTGTATGCAGAACTATACAAATAAAAAAATTGAGAGATACTGTATTTATTATATAATATTGTAGTTAATTCTCAATGTGTAAAGGATAACGTTTGAGTTACTAGCACTAGATTTTCTTTTTAACTGAACACACGAAGTGAAGAATTATATCTAATCGGCTATGGATCTGCCATGATCACCAGGAATGTGGGAGAGTATGTGCTAATAGACCTGAAACACCCACTCTTCTAGGAGTACTGAAACATTGGAGTTATCTCCTCAACAGACATTTTAGAACAACAAAACACAACTTTACAAAAAGTGTGGTCCTTCATCCCCTTCCTTATAAGGCAGTTTAAGAAAAGCATTAATGATCTTTAAAAACACTTTACTATTTAAAGAATGCACAAAATTCACTTAAAAAAAAAAAAAAAAAAATTTGTTAAATTTGTTAAATTTATATTTTCAGGGTAAACTGTCAATTGTATTTCTTTAAGTGAACTGGCAGATATTTTAATGCAATACAGTATGGATGAAAGGCACAACTGTGATTCGCTTTAAATTCATGTTATAGTAACCCTGGTCTGCTGCTTGGTCTGTATTATAAGATGTGTTAATAAAATACTGTCAAGACAATACACCTGCCTCTCATCTGAAGATATAAAAACTTTCAAATCGTTTTACAGTAATGCAGGTGGTTCTCTAGGTGAGTTTGAATTCATTCTGCAGTGTTCATTCATTTGGTTATTTTCTACTGAATGAAAACCTAAAAAAAAAGAAGACAAAAGATACCAGTCAAAAGATTTAATATTGACAAAGTTTAGTGTTTTTAAGAAACAATGCTGATGCAAACTCAAATCAAACAACAATGCATGCCTGGTCATTTCCAAATGCAGTAATAGAACTACAGTTATATACACTGCTTCATGCATTCCAACATCTCAGCAGTACTTCATGCTGAAACAATGTCAAAAAATCTAGCAGAGTTTCATGAATCTCAAGCTTCATTCTTTAAATCACTCAGGAGTTACAGCTTTGTGAATAGGGTCCACTCATCAACAGAAATAGTGAAACAGGGATTGCATTACACAAACCAAACTCTTACTCCCATCCGCTATTCAGTGGTAAATGAAAACAACAGCAATAAATCCCAGGCCTGGTGCATTTTAGTATGAGTTCATAGTGTTAGCCCACAATACTGGACTCTCCAAGACGCAATCTCATTCACAGAAACAAACACCTCTCACTCAATAGATAGCACAACCTTGTTTTGTCCTTTTATTTACTTGATCTTCCAAAAGTTGCCACCTAGGAAAATAATTATTGAGAGCAGATCTTCATTAAGTAAATAGATATTTCCTGGTGCCTATGCCCACCTGTAAGCATGCATTCAGACAATGCATTGCACTGGTTACCCCTTGGCATTGAGGGAATGCCCCATTCAAAAATGTCACCTGGCAACACTTACCTTGACAGATGCTGTGCTCTGCCTGGAGAATGCTGAAACGCTCTTATTAGACATGTCCCTGTTCTCAGATGACCAGCATTGCAGCTTTGTATGTCAGACCCTTCCATCTCCTTACAGCAGGTGCCTGTCTGTAGTTTCTGCATACCTGTACTGCTGATACTTACAGCTTTCTTATTGCAGTCTTCTCTTCTTTAGTGTTGCTTGCAGTGCTGGCAGCCCTTTCCTCTTCCACTGCCTGCTGCTCACTTTGAGGGAGGATCCCGCTGCAAAGTTAGGACGCACCAAACTGGTTTACCGACTCCTCTTGAGCAAAGTACTGCGCACCGTATAACCACGAAAGAAAACAGTCTAAAGGTATTTCATCTCCTCATCTGGATAGCAGGTTATAGGAACGCCATTGCACATTTACCTTCCCTGTTATACTGTATAAATATATAAAGACTCCACAAACGGCTCTCATTAAACCTGCAATTCTATTTTTGTTAGCATGCCCTATTGTACAAACATATGCTTTACACTGTTATGAACTTGGGGTGTTTGAATAACTCCCATGTCTTTAAACGACATATAAAAAAGCTCAATAAAGTTTTTTTTAAGCTGTTAGCAAGTGTACTTGTAATGCACACTGATAAAGACATGAGCCGAAATGCCGATCTATCTAATAAACATGTCTGGTTGACTTGCTTTCTTATGGAATCCCCTTGCAGAGATTTAACAGCTGCACGCTCCCCTTACCTCTTGTACAGCTGCAGCTCCTCCTGCGCGACCAGCAGCTGCGCTTTGAGCTGGTTGCGCTCCTGTAGCACGTCTTTCAGTTCCTGCAGGGTGAAGCGGGGGCGGTTGGGGTCATTCAGGTCAATCACCAGCTTGTCGGTTCCAAACGTTTGCTGTGGAACACAAAGCAGGATTGTTGCTTGTTTAAATAAAGTTTACAGGTAAAGCAGTTAACAAATCCTGGGTGAAAATGACGTCACTGTTTCACACACGTAATGACGCCATACAGCTGGTGGATAGTCACTTCTAGCAGCCTGCTGCTTCCTAACGGCAACGTTTTGTAGCGTTTTGTTTTCCTTGGTTCAGAAGGTACGTGTATACGTAACATGTATTACGGTATCTTAAGAACCAATGTCACATATTCAACTAACGTGTCAATAATCAGATACATGTTAATAATAATAATAATAATAATAATAATAATAATAATAATAATAATAATAATAATAATAACAAACCGCATCCAAATATAAACTTTGCAAGAGAACAAAAGCCTAAATGTACAACGAACGCATTCTAGAATTCTGCTGGGACGACTCCTGATTGGTCCATCCCGTTCAAGAATTGTCATTTTCCAGAGACTGCAGACTGTTTGAGATTCTAGGATGTGAATTTGATTCTTAAATTCAATTCAACAGTACAAGCGAAACTGGATCGATATGGAGCCCATTCCATCTATACATTTAGCGCCCTTTGGCTGTAGTCATTAGTATTTTTTGGTTAATCGTCTTAATTCAATTATAAAATTCCTGCTTTTCCTGTTTTCCTAATATATAAAGTTATTATCTTTCCTCTTTCTCACCTCCCTTCCTCTTTCCCTTTTCCCAACAAGCTATTCATTCTCAAGTCATATATCGCCTGCTCATCAACGTCCGCTTGGGGTTCTGACTTTGTTCACATTTCGCACACTTTATTAATAACGCTGCAGCGTGTCTGGAACCGTACACTTCTCACATAAATCATTAATATATTTATACGACCATTCAACTGAGAAGACAAGCGTGAAAAACAAACCCGTACCTCCCACACAATCGACAGAATGATTTGCAGGATAACATAAAGACACTGCAGAGCAGTACTGTAGAAACGCTTGTCTAGTTGTATTAGTTTATTAGAACTTCTAGGTGAACTTGAAACACACCATTCATTACCGTGGTCAGACTCGCTCGTCATGATTTAAACAAGTGTGAAATCTGTACCTAACCTTGGCTTTAGCACTAGCTCGAGTGCAAAAAAAACTGACCCCAGTCGCACGTATGCATGCATGCATGTATGCATGCATGCATGCATGCATGCATGCATGCATGCATTACAGTGGAACTGAACTCTCACCGTGCCCTGCGTGTCACTCGGTCCTTCTCCAAGAAGCCTTTCCACCTCACTTTTCAGATTGTCTCTCTCCATTTTGAGCTCCTCCAGCGACAGATTGGACTGGTTCACTAAAGCTTCAAACACCTCCAGCACCCGGACAATTTTAAACTGCAGGTCAGAAACCTCTTTGCCCCCGCTGCTAAGTTTGAGCAGATCCCTTCCGATCACATAGGAAATGTCATAGACATCTTCCACTGTCAGTTCAAAAGCGTCCTTTTCAAACGCCAAAGCGGGTGCAGAATCCTGATCCTCCATCGCGACTCTTGGAGTGAGCGAATTTAACTTATTCAGCACGGGTTAAAAGGCGCTGCGTTTCTTACAGAGAGATTGCTGTTTGTGACACAAAATCTTCAATCACAACAGTGATTAAAACCCTCGTACTGCATGATGTAAACCGTACTACCCTTTTTTGCAACTCTCGAACTTCCTCCTTTGCTGAAACTTTACTCACCTGACCAGATCCAGTTTGATTGACGTGCCCTCGGGCCAACCAGAGTCGTTGAATAAGATGCCAGTTTAAGTTCTGTTTAAATCAGTCCAAAGTCAAAGGGTTTCCAAAGGGTTTGGACAGGTAAAGACGAGCCCTTGTTAGTTAGCGTGTGCTTTCCACCTGTGAGCTTCAGTTTCCCGATAGCGTGTCTAATCCATTGCGCTATGAGAACGGGCAGTGGGCAGGTTGAAAACAACGCTTTTTGCGTCGGGTTGCTATAGAAACTCTTGTGTGTGTTTGATAGAGAGGAAATGGGTTCACCCTTTTAAAAAAAAGCTGCTTTAGTTTTGCTCGGAGTTTTCAATCTGTTGGTTCTGGTTACACACACAGTTCAACTCTTTTCAGGGTTTTGCAGAACAGTCACCCCTTTGATCTGGGTTAACCGTTTTGGGTTACAGTAACACATCGTGGTAACCTTGACGGGTCGGCAACATTGTACTTGTCACACGCTCATGAAAGGAACACAGGAACTGTTTCCACACGGACTATTCTAATAGCCGCACCACCATGAGAGTTTGTGGATCCGCATTAAAATACAAAAAAATCAGCACTGGAAACAATCGAAGCCATTTCTTAACTTAGAAAAAGCGAGAGCTTTTCAATCAAATACATTGTTATTATTAGCGAATATATTACCTTCGCGTAAATTCATAAAGGCGATAGGCAGCTGTATCGGAAAAGCAGGCAACCGGTAAAGAAAGGTAAAGATTCCGGACTGTAATTACTATTATTAATGTATAGTGCAATTACTAGTGCTATTATACTACTTTGTACACACATAGTTAAACTTGAAATGCCGTGCGAAAAAGAAAATATAGTAAAGCAAAAAGCTACCATTTTGTCAATGACGATTACTCCATGCTAATTCATTTTCTCCTATAGTTGGTGTGTACTGTTATATTGCATTGGCTTAACTAAGCTATCAGCTTTCGTACCCTACTCATATGTATTGTTTACTAAATATGTTGGCATATAATATAATAATAATAATAATAATAATAATAATAATAATAATAATTAAAATTTATTGACGTCAGCTGGTTGATCTGAAATGTCTGTTTCTTGGGTTAGAGGATGAACGAGTGGGCGCCTGTAGCGACCGTGTACAACCCTCTCAGAGCTGGGAGCATCGATGGTACAGACGTGGAGCCTCACGACCGGGCCGTGTGGAGGGCGATGGTGGCACGCTATGTCCCCAACAAAGAAGTGGTAGGGGACCCTCACCGCACTCTGTTCGTATCCCGACTCAACCGCCAAACGACAGAGGAAAAGCTGAAAGAGGTCTTCTCCAAATACGGAGACATTCAGAGGCTTCGTCTTGTCAGAGACATCGTCACAGGGATATCCAAGGGATATGCGTTTATTGAATACAAGGAGGAGCGCGCCCTTTTAAAAGCTCACAGGGATGCCAATAAGCTGATTGTGGACCAGCGTGAGCTCTTTGTGGACTTTGAACAGGAGAGAACCCTGAAAGGCTGGGTCCCACGCCGCCTTGGGGGAGGGCTGGGGGGTAAGAAGGAATCGGGGCAGTTGAGGTTCGGCGGACGGGACAGACCTTTCCGAAAACCCATCAATCTGCCCATGATGATGAGCGACCACTCATTTACGGACAGGCAGCACGCAAGAGGAGAGAGGCAGCTCTCCCAGGAGAGAGTACGCGACAGGCAGAGGGAGAAGGGTATTGACAGAGATGAGAGACGGAGGGACAGATCCCAGGACAGAGAGAGGGCAAGAAGGGAAGAGAGAGAACGGAGTGATAGGGATCATGACAAAGAAAGGAAAGACAGTAAGCGGGAGCGACACAGAAGCAAAGAGCGCGACTCCAAAAGAGCAAAGGATGAAAGCAGACACAGGGACAAGGACAGACACAAAGACAGAAAATGAAGTGTCTGTTTTTTTTTCTTGGCATTGCTGATTCTTTCTATATTTCTTTTTACCGGCAAAATTCTGGGGCTGATCAAATGACCAAAAACTTGGGGGTTTGCCTCTTGTTCAGTGAGAGTGTACCACTGATGCTGTACAGTAATCACTTCCATAGCAGTGGACCCCAAGCAGAGAGAGCTTGAACTAAACAAGACAAGAGCCTTTAAAGGGGAGACGACCAGAATTTCGATTTTCTTATCACTTCAAGAAGCACACAGTACAGCAGCGAAAGAAAGTGTGCACTCCCTTATTGCTGGTGGTAAAAGCAAGTGTCCCTGATCCAAAGGCTCTCAGTCCAGACCATGTGAGGAAGAGCAGTCTAAGCTTCATACAGCTGAAAAATATCAACATATTTCTGATTTAAAGCAAAAACCATATTTTAGGGGACAATTTGTAATGGTAGTATGGATTTTGAAGCCTTGGTTGGCATTTAACAGCCTAGTGATTTGTTATTATTATTGTCTGGATTACGTTTCATGTCATTTTTTCATCCTAGAATTTATTGTATTTCAGTTTCCCAATCGCAGTATTTCTAAAAAATAAATAAATAAAACACAAAGCCATTCAAAATGTGTTTTATTTTATTTGTGTAAGTTGGATGCTAACCTTGTATGTGGTATGACATGTGGTCTTAAATCCACTGGATTTGGGTTGTTCAGATCCACTGGTCCTGTATTAATAATGGATTGTACTACGCTTACTCCTGCTCCCATCAGGACACAGGAAAGGTGCACAAGTGGACAGTGCTCAGCAAACAGCGGTGCAGGGATCGCAGGAACTTTATTGCTACATTATTGAAATTGAAATCTACAAGGCATTTGCTGTGAAGTATGGGTGCTAATCTCTATGTATTTTCCTAAATGTTTAAACTTTAGCATGTTTGGAATGTTGGTAACAGATCAGAAAATCCATCGTAAGAAATGACAGGAACATGCCCTTGAGTACCAGACTGTGTGTACAGGATTTCATTGCACATAGAGAAGACTGAAGAAATATAGAAGATGAAATCAAGTGGCCTATACTGTACCCTTCCTGCTTACAATTTAAACTCTTAACAAAAAGCACAACAGGAAGTATGATAGGATTGCAAGTACTTTATTAAGCAGACATAGCTTGAGTCAATACTGCATTACTGATTTGGAAAAAGAAAACACCTTTTGAATAACTAATATCTACAATACAAAAACGCTCTGAAAGATAAGACGAAAAGCTACTGCATTTACAGTAAAGTGTTAATTTAATAAATTGTCATGAAATATGTTTTTTTTTTAATTCTATTTTTTTAGGATTTATGGGATGTCAGGCGTTAACAAGACTACAGCTGTACAGTATTGTAGGCTGAAAAGCAAGGACAAAACACAATCTTTTTTCCCTATTTCATGTTATTGGCAATTTTTTTAAATTATTAATTTTTTTAAAACCCAGAATTGAAATGACGGTTATCCCTTTATTTAACACAATCAAGTGATTTTTAATTCCTTATGCGTTTCCCGGGTCGAACAGAACAACACGTGCTGAAGACAGGTTCAGCTCTTCTGCTCTACAGAACAGGGCTCATTAAGATTAGCTTGGATACACAGCACAGGCAAACAGTCTGTAAGGGAAGTGCTTAAACCTAATTCAGTTTTGTAGTAAAGCAATAACAAAAACACTGCTATCCTTCTTACTATGCCAACATATACATTGAGAGTAATCATATTTAATACAATTTATAAAAAATAGAAAGCAAAACAATTAGCCAGGTCTTACAAGACCGAGTTAACAGTTTTTAGTTTTTTTTTTTCATAATACTGTTTTATGGTGTTCTCCAAGCCCAAGGGACCATTTCATAACTCCCTTCTCACTCCAGTATCATTAGGGTCATTTCTCGGAATAGCAAAGTAACTTTTGCAGACATTATTTCTGCAACGTGCTGGTGAATGAGGGGATGCTGATAATTCAGTGTGTCCAGGTGAAGTCGGGTGCGATTCTAGGTAACCAATTAACAACAGTTTTAATGAAGCACCCCAGATGCAAAACAGGCTGAAGCGTTGGGTTTTTTTTGTACCATTTCATGTACCATGTGCCGCTTGGCCAAATCGCTCTTGTAAATCTGGTTAAGTAAAGGTTTCGGATTTTTTTTTTTTTTTTTTTTTTTTTTTTTTTTTTTTAACAATGTAACACTTCATTAACTCATCTGCCTTTGCCTCACATGCACCACTGCCTTTCTCTTTGTTACTGTTCTGAAACTCTCACCTCATTCTCTCTCATCTATGCATCGTTTTTGTGCCACACTTTGCAACAAT
>NC_054558.1:19338277-19340777 GCF_017654505.1 Polyodon spathula | reverse complement strand
TAGCATTTTGATCCATTCCTGGTTTTAATACAAGTTAAAGAAGACTAGCCTGAGCTTGCTACCTATGCACTGGTAAATCAAGCGTGTATTAAAACCCTGAACGGGTGAAACTGCTATGCAATTGCAGTCGTGTTTTTAAGTAAAGGATTCCCCAAATAAACAGATTTAAAACATTCCGTTCCACTCATGGTGCTTGTGCTGTGGTTGTTTTACTTTGGTTACTTAGCCATACCCATTCATAAAATAACGACAGTATTGTGCTGGACGATCCTCTATTACTAACACAGCAATACACATCACTAAAAGGGGAGTGATTAAGACAGTTTAAAAAGTTACTATTTACAACAGATGATACTTCTACCCAACTCAGTGGCACTAATGCACTAAGCTTTGGGTCTCATGGTTTACAAATATCGTACGAAATGGATATACAGTAACCAGTGCCCTCATTTATAATCTCCAGTAATTAGACACGTATCCCATTGACTGTGAATTATGAAACCAGGCTGGCTCTATTCAACTGATCTAAACAGCGGCTGTTGTGCAAAGTATGAAATAGAGCATCTCTGACTCTGCATGTCAATCCCTTGTCCTGCATTTGGGACTTTAAACATATGAGTTATGATACGTTGAAAATTATGAAACCCTGAATGAGTTTTAGTAGTGATTTCATATTGCTTTTTTATTCTTGTTGTCACAGCTAATCAGCCTGTTAGATTTTCCCTCATTGCAGACATGCTGTCAGTAGGGTGCCACTGTCCGTTTTCAACACAGCTGCAAACACATAGAACTGCCCAACAGTACTTACAGTCTTTTGATACCTGACTCGGGCTGGGTTGCTGGTCTGGACTGCAGGACTGGTGGAGGGGTCGGAGTGGGGGGGCCTGTTTCCTCCTCGATTTCCTCGCTATTACATAAAACAATAAAGCCAGATCAGGATTTCATTTATACAGATCATAACAAGGTTACTTCTTACAAATGTTGCACAATCTGAAGTCCCCATTTCAAACCTGCAGTATACCCCTGCCTTAAACACCAGTACAACATTTAGAGCACATACAATTATAATATAAATACATTCTACACTGTACAAAACCTAACCACTGAACCAGTCAGCAAGGTTGCTGTAAATGACCAACGAGTGAAATTCTGATACAATTTAGAGCTCGGTTATCAGATTAGAGCTCGGTTATCAGATCAACAGGAGTGTTTCCTACCTTTTGTAATAGGCCAGCTCCTCTTGCAACAGGAACACCTTTGCTTTCAGCTCGTTCCTCTCGTGCAGCACATCCCGAAGCTCTTGCAGGGTGAAGCGTGGGCGATTCGGGTCTTTCAACTCGGAGGCCATTTTCTCTGCAGCCGACTCCTCTTCGATGATAGATTCCATCTGTGACCCAGTGAAACAGTCTCTTTATTACGTCTCTTTTGCCCCCTGGTACTGGGTGGTTAACATTTACAATACACTTGCTTGCGGTGTGCGGGGTTACCAGTTTGCGCCCAGCCTCCGCCACGTTACAGCTGTATAACAAGAAGGCACTGCAAATGTTAAATGTTAATTTCCAACAGTTCAAGGAATCACAGACAAATACAGCAGGCAAGTGGGAGTAGTGTAGGGATTTAATACTGGAGTATGCTTGCATCGGATCTACACTGGGGGAAAAAAATACAGCACACAGTGAAACCTGAACGAATTGGTCACCAATGGGACTGGATATGTGTGGCTTCTTATTAGCGTCCTGAGAAATACATATTTTTTGTGATGTTTACTGCTAGTACGAGCAGGTGACCATCAACACAGGTTTTTCTGTTTAGTTTTTCTTGCAATGAAAGCTGAATGAAGCAGTTAGTTGGAACAAAACAGAAACGCAACCACCAACAAACCACTTAATTAAGCCCAAAAACACAAGCAGATCCAATGAGACATTGCATTGCAACAGCAACGGCAAAACAACAGCAAACACTTTCAAAAACACACCAGTCCTGGGGTGGAAATAAGACTCCCATTGCATTGCAGTACTACGAGTTTAATAAGACATCACTGAGTTTGTCACCTATACACTGGGGCTAAACAGGCTTGTAGTAAAACCTGGAATGGATGAAACTGCTATGCAACAGGACTCTTATTTATATCCCTGCACTCAGTTAATTCTGTCTGTAGAAATACAAGCTGTTCTTTTTGTGTTCGTTTTCAGATCCAGGCATTTCTCTAAAACACACAGAACACGGTTTACCCAGAACACCTCCTCCTCCTCCTCCTCCTCCTCCTCCTCCTCCACACTGACAAGCCGTGGGAACAGAGACAGCCGCTCAAATGGCTCAGTTGGAGGAAGCAGCTCAATCTAGAAGTCACGGGAATAACACAACCCTGAGATTATTCACACACAGTCTGAACTGCTGAGAACATCTAATCAAGGGGATGTATTAAAGGGGTCTTCAGGTATAATTCACTGTGTGCAGCTGGCTCCGCGTGGGAGAAGACAGCAGATCTCCGAGTCACATG
>NC_054558.1:19224180-19336680 GCF_017654505.1 Polyodon spathula | reverse complement strand
TTTTTTGATGTCTGTGTAATTTATTTTTTAATCTCAGGCACAATCCACACCTCTCTGCTGCGTTCTCTGTGTACTTCGTAATAGACCACAGATAAGGAACCAAAAGTGTTCCCTTCATTGTTTCAGTCAGGAACGTAGTGTTGCGTTCTTAACAGTCCGGTAGAGACGTGTAGCCGCTTTGTGTTCGGGAGTTGCGGTTTAATCGGAATATACAAACTCCACTGGTTACTCTGTCAACAGGACTAACCAAACAATAGAAAAAATGTCACGTTTCTTATACTTAATTCACCGAAATCCCAGATGATTTATAAATAAGGCTCCACTGCACGGGACTAAGCTACACGCCGCGTTTGAGGTTGGCAACGTTGATGTGCTGTTATGGGGAATTGTGTGTTTTTAATGTGACGGGATGTCTTGTTGGGGAACCGAAATGCCATTTAACTTAGTGAAGCCCGCAGACGTAAATCAGACTTAAAGTGACTGACATTATTATTATAACTTAATTCTCGACATGTTAATAGAAATGTTTTTAACTGCCTGTAATTGAACTCTAGCACGACGCGCTATGTACAGTTTGCTTGAAGTAAATGCCTGTGAATAAGTGACGGATTACCACGTGTGTTCATGTTAAACCTAAGCACCTGGTTTAACTTCTGTTTTTCAACTCAACAGGAGCTAATGAACAGACATGTGTCTTCAAGCCTGACTGTAATGTCATCATTAAAGCGAGGGTGGCCTATGCTTTCATTACCGTTAATGTTGCCCCTGTACACCCCACGCAGCGTATCCATGGCCTCTCGGAAGCAGAAGCGAGTGTTGCGATACGTGGAGGAAGGCAGCCTGCTGAAGCTGAAATCCTATCTGCGTAAACACCCGGATATTGAGCTGAATTTCACGAAGGGGAGTAAGGGACGCACCCCTCTTCACTTGGCCTGTTCGCTGGGGGACGATGCTGTGCTCAGGCTGCTGTTAAAATGGGGCGCAGACCCTTTGAGCAAAGACCGCAAAGGGGATACCCCGTTACACCTGGCAGCGAACAGGGCACTCAAGCATGGCAAGAGGGGTACGTTGTGACGCACACATGTGGAAAAGACCAAGGTCATAGACCATGGCTAAACAACAAGGATTCTCATTGCAAGCTCAAAGCTAGGTAGACACAAAGCTAGAAAGAGAAAAAAAAGTCAATTGTAGCAGCAGAATTCGGAATGCTTGCAAACATCATAACAAGGAAAGGAATATTGTAAGAACCCCTTTTTATTACGTACTTCATGGCAATAAGGGTAGGAACAGAACGATTTAAACCCTCAAGTAAAACCACAAGTTTCTAATAGTCTTCTAAAGTTCTAAACTGTTGTACAAAAAAAAGGCTCTGTATGTCTGTAACTGTCATTGTTGTTCTTTCAAACGTCCCTTTTGTTTCTTCAGCCTATGATGACCTGGTGGTCCCTTTAAGAAAAAGCTGTCCTGTTGCTATGGAGACGCCAAATCGAGCAGGAGTAACACCTCAGGATACACTGCAGTGGATGAAAGAGGAACAGGTCAGTCTAACCCTGCACTTTCACCCATTCCAGGTTTTACTACAAGCTTGGTTAGCCACGGTGTACAGGTAACAAGCTCAGGTGTGTCTTATTAAAATCATAGTAAAACCAGGAATTGATCAAACTGCTATGCAACGAGAGTCTTATTTTCATCCCTGTGATTCACTCTAGAAAAGCCCCTAATGGGTGTGTTTGCTTCAGTTCCAGAAGTCTCCAGGAAGGGGAGAAAGCTCAAAAAAGGCAGATCCAGAAGAAGAGTGGCGCAGTAAACTCTTTGGAGAATGCCAGGATGAGTTCTTTGAGACTTTTGGGCAGTACGATGGTAAGACATTTCACTGGTTTCTTCTTTCTACAGCAAGATAGCTATGGGAGTGAGCAGCTGTTATAATTATTCTCATTCATTTCTCAAGGATAAATATACTGCTGGCGCACACATCTCCCCCAGATCTCTCTATAAAAAGAAAAGTTTGTGTGCAAGCAGCCTGATAACTTCTGTAAGCTTCAATTTATGAATTAACCAGCTCGGAGGTATAAAAAATAAATACTACTAACTTAGATTACATTTTTATTTTTGTTTTACTTTTAGAATTAAAAAAGTGGTGTATTTTTTATTTCAAACGTGACTCCACTTTGTTTGGTAAATCTGATAGTATTCTTTGTCAATTTTATTTGTATTTTTTTATTTTAATGTGCTTTTTCTCCACCACCTTTAACAGAAGATTTCTCCCGGGAGGAGAGAGAGTCAGAGAATTTTGGTGACTGGGCCGACCGCATCAGGCAGGAATACGGTCGGAAACGAACGCAATCTGAGCGGGAGGCGGCTAGAGCAGCTTCTGGGAGCCAGAAAAAGAGCTGGAAAAAAGAGTCAGAATCCGAGGCACAGAGCCGACGGGAATTCCAGGCTAAACTGGAAGCTGAACATGCAGTTTACTTGGCCCGTGCTGCCAGAAAGGAGGAGGAAATCCGTAAGGGGAAGAAGGAGAGATATGAGGAAAAGTGCACAGCTACTTTCCGGGGGGATTCAGAATCTCGGCTTGGCTATTCAGACATTCCCTGGCCGTCTCCTCTGGGCTCTGTTCAGGAGATGGTGGCTGTGATGCTTCACGGAGTGGATCGTGTCAATAAGGCCGCCTTCAGGAAGTTTGTGATGCGACAGCAGACTCTTTGGCACCCAGACAAGTTTGCGCAGCGCTGTGGAGCTCGTTTAGAGGAAGGCGAGCGAGGCAGGATCCTGGACACGGTCACTGCGCTCTCGCAGGAGCTCAACAAGCTAGCCGAGAATGCCAAGTGACACCAATGTGCATGCGTTTAATAAAGGGTTGATTTTTCCAATGTGATGTGTTGTGAGTCTTACTGCTTACTTGGTTAGTGTCGAGTGGTTTGACTAATTATGTGTGATTCAGATCTCAGTGTTGCATTGTTTGAACAGTGTTGCATTCATCCTGAACTTATGCACTTGGCTTTTTTGTGAGACAGCAACTGATATTACTCTCTTATATTTAAAGGGATCATTTACATTTCCCTGATATTTAACCTTACTTCTATGATAATACTGTATGCTAATAAAATTGGCTGATTCTCTGGTGTTTCTGCTTAGATCATTAATTGCCATGCTTGCTTACTTAAAAATGATTTTGACAATGTAAACTGTTTTTATAACATGAACATTATACTAAATTGTCAAACACTGTCCAAGAGAACACATACAGGAGCATCCTGGCAGTTAACAGCCCTTGGTCTGGCAGTTGTCAGGAATTGAAGGATGTGTTGTGAACATCAAGCAAAATATAGTACAAGGTGTATTTTTTTCCCAAAAAGTGGATGATGGAGAGCTACATGACTCCAGTACAGATTTTATTCAGACATAAAATGATTTTATAATGAAATGTATCTACTGCTTTTTTTTAGTTGAAAATATCACATTAAAACAGGAGTGGCCAAATTGGCTCTTCCCCTCCTAGCCCTTGTTCCAACCTTGTTTTCCGAAGTATACAGAAAGATTAGCAGAAGATTACTGGGTCCCACAAACTCGAATTTTAACAATGCAATATATAAATATAGCTACAAAAGACAGCAACACACACCAGTGATCAGAAAATTAGTTGGGCACTTTGTAGTGGACCTGTGAGAATGTGCGAATCACATGTAAAACGGAAAATAACCCACATTTCACTTACGATAACTTCCATTTGGTGCCGAAAGAGGTCGCTGTTGTTCCACTAAATGATAAGCTAGAGCCTACTTCCGTTCACGCTGCTGAGAGTGCTGTGATTGGTCAACGCTGGTTACCATAGTCATCGGTGACAGTTTAGATATGGCGGCTGCTTGAGTAAACAAACAGATTTTACTACAGATTTTAAACTATGAGTTTTATTGTTTTGTTTTTTTTTACATTCCAGTTATAATTATTGTCATGGCATCACAGCTTTGTCCTGTTGGTCTGATATGCTTATGTATTTCTTTGATGGCTTTCGTAGAAGTAATTTGGGGACAATCGGGTAAGAACGGTTGATGTTTACTGTAAAGTTACTTCTTAATACTGTATGTTAATTATTTATATTTCTGAATATTAAGCAGCAGCACTTTGCATGTGTACAATTTAAATCAGTCTGTATAAGCGGCGTTAGTGTCGCTGTGGTCAGCTGTGTCGTCAGAGATTTGTTTTATAATTTGCATCATTTTAAAATGGCATTTTATTAATGTATATTCTGCATAAATGGTATCGATAATAATATGAAAACCCGATTGGCTGTTCCCTGGATACTTCGAGTTTGTACATAGAGTTAAAGCCAGTCATTTTTAACATTAAGACACTCCCAATGTTATCCGAAGTTCGTGAAATTCACTCTGTCACCCCTATATTTGAAACTGCCAATGGAACGATTTTATTAATTTTAATATATTTCAGTGATTCGTTTTTTAAAAAATGTATTCGAAGGGAAATAATGTTATGCATTTATGGCTGCCTGGATGATGATGATATTATTATTATTATTATTATTATTATTATTATTATTATTATAATAATAATAATAATAATAATAATAATAATAATAATAATAATACAATTATAAAACGAGTTAGGTTTTATATAAGGTTTACTAGTGAATGTCCAGTTTAATCAGTACCACCAACCAAAATGAAGTGTGCTTGGCTGAGCTGAATTTAGTTTAATGAAAGTTCCTTGTGTTTTTTTCCCCCCAACAGTTTTTCAGCCTTCTTTCATTGTTACATCTGGACGCAGTGCTACATCCTTCTTAGTTGGAAACGTAGCGGGTGTTACTCCTGTATTGAACATCGAAGTGCCATCAAACAGCACAGGCAAGACACGGGTGTCGCTTCTGATACAAAGGCATCAAGAGGCTGACTGGTTGACAATTCAATAAACTAGCCTGAGATAGTCGGGTTTAGCCTTGCTCAACTTGATTGTCACACAAACATTGACAGTTATGCTAACATTCACACTATGAATAGAAATCAACGAGACAAACATTTCAACATTCAATATCCATATAGGCTTGGTGAAATAGAAAAATAAATATTTCTCCAAAAGTTTGTGTACTTGATTGAGTTTCTTTTCAGAATTTACTACTGAATGTTTAAAGCTATGGATGACTGAAATATTTTTTATTGGTTTACAGGAATGTTACCACTTCCTTCTTGTACAGGACGTTCAGGCCAGTGGCAGCTACTAACTGGAGAAAGAGCCGGAAATGTAAGCATGCATGCTTTTACAAACATAGCTCCACTGCTATATTTATGGGCCCCAGGAGTTTAAAATATTGGTTGTCTACAAATTGACTTATTTATTTTATTCCAGAGCTCTTTGAAAATCACTGTTCAATTGAACCAAAGTCTGCAGCTGTGTGGGAGTAACCCAAATGAAACCAATTGTTGTCCAGAATCATTATGTGTGGTTCAAAGCCTCCGAGTGACTGCATGTCGTAACAACAGTGTTGAAGCCACCTTGCTGGTGCAAGCAGAGATCTATGCTGAAACCTCTACCACTGGAAATGTATCCGGTAAGTGCATTGAAATGAAATGCAGGAGTTTACATTAAAAAATGAACTGCCTGTGTGACATATTTATAGTAAAAGGGAGGAAAAAAGAATGGATATGAGACTATACTCTCAGGTGAATTTATCCTGGCTAAGAAAATAAATCAAATTGATTTTCTGTGTTATGCAATGCAGGATGAAATGTATTTTGATGCTGATTTGCAGAAAACAAAACTGTGATCCCCAATCAAGTCTACCAGCCACTTGGTTCTTGCCCTTGTAACTTGCAGGCTGGTGTTTGTGATGTCCGCTGCTGCTGTGACCAGGTACAGTATGACAGCTACTGACAGCTTATAGATTTTAAAATAAAAGTACAAGAAAGCATTCTGACAAAGTAGTCACTACCAGAGACTATTGTGTAATGTATTAGTTGAATAGTACCTACGGTAACCTAAAGATTCTTTTTCCACGAGATTGACACTTTCCCTTCTCTCTGCAGGAGTGTACACCCAGCCTGATCCAGCTGTTTGGCTCCTATTGTTACTCTGGTGTTTTTGGTGGGAATGTTGCTCCTCTTTTTGATCAGCTGTGCTCGGTGCAGACAGTTAACAATGCGCCTGATTGGTTCCCGTTCCTGTGTGTGCAGTCTTCTGTTGACAACTCGCCCTTCCTGGGGCTGTTCTACCAAGGTGCTACAATGTAAGTTAGTGTGTTAGAGTTCTATGCTCACTGCCAAGTAATAGTACATTTACTTATCAGTCTTGCAGGACATTCTGACCATTAATATGCTGGGAGTGGACACTGCTTTTTTTTTTTTTTTAGTTCAGGTTGTTTTAAGCGGTTTGTTTTTGTTATAAAGTGTAATCTTTGTAATATATGGAGCCTCACGTGTTTAGTTTGTTTGAGTAAGCTTGAATTGAAGGTGTAATACAATTCTGTTCAATTCTGTTTTCTAGCAATCCTATTGAAAGCCCTTCGTTTCAGACACCTTCCTTAGTTGAGCCCATTGTGCCTAATGGTTACACACAAGGGAGCCCGATTTTAACAGAAAATAATCAGTATTTTACTATTCCACAGGTAAGAACCTTAGCTTTAAATCTTGACATGGTCTAATAGCCACAGAACATTGAATGGAATTTACAAAATACTGTATTGTACCTAAATGCTAATTTGTTAGTCAGAAATTAGAGTGAAATCTTGTTGTTGCCTGTAACTATTTCTAAAAGTCTAGCTTCTTTATTTCAGCAGTCCATGATTGGACAGTGTGTAAGAGATGCTCCTGTGGCTTTTCTCCAGAATTTTAAATCCAGCTGTGTGGCACCTCTTACTGCTTGTAACATTTCTCCGTCTGCTTGTCTCAATCCTTTGGAACTAAGTCTCATGATTATAAACGGACAAGGAGGTATGTCAAATCTATTTTTTATTGCTTATCCTGAAGTTGGTAGCTAGATAAAACAGTTTAGTATATTTTATTATTTAATAATAAATTTCCAGAAGCACATGTTCCCTATTTGAGCTTTGTGATTCTTTTACTTTTAGGTTTCATTAACATCACAGTGATTGAACAGCTCACTACTGATCTGAGTGATTTTGTTTCTGATCCAAATAATGCAGAAACTCTTAGTCCAACACAGGAGTCTTTGTTCCCAGCAGCTTCAAACTCAGGTAAGAACTCTCCTTTACTAATGGAAATGTACCTAGGTTGTGTTTGTATGGATTTATATTCATAATAATTACTGATTTTGACAGGAGACTTCAGCGCTTCAGAACAAAATGGGTTATGTGAAAATAAATCTTTATCCCTGAACTACACTTTCTTTTGGAAAGGAAACTCCCTCACCAATATAACTGTCATTCATCTTATTGCAAAAGTCTGTTTGGATGCAAATGGTAAGCTTAAATACAGTAGTTTATCAATTTACAATTTGCCCTGCCTCAAATAAGTTATAGTACTGCTTGTCTACATTCAGTGTATTTTCAGTGTAATTTTGTGTATTACTGTGCCTGTCTTTTACTGGTGTCCAATTAAATAGGCAAGACTTATTGAAGGGTTCCCTTTCAAAGACTGTAGAATCAAAGATATGTTAATGTGTTTGTAATTTTTTTTCAGCAAAGCTGCCATTGATGTTGACACAGAGATTTAGTGCTGTGTTTGTAAATGGAGATGCAACAGCACAGTCCAACTCAGGAAATCCAGGTATACAATACACCAAGGTCTATAAGTATTTCGTTACATTATAAAATAAGAGAAAGTATCTGATCCCATTGCCTTGTGTATTTTGATTCCACTATGAAATTAGTTTCAGAAATACAAGTTGACACTGGTAAATCTACCCTTCCACCTGCGTGTAAACCTTTCTTTCAAAGAAAATGGAAAGCAGATCAGTTGGTTTTATAAACCAAGGGCATTTTTTTACCAAGTGCAATTTCTTTCTTTAGGTTATCAGATTGGAAAGCCTGTTATTGTTGGAACTATGAGTGGCAGTGTGATAACCAGGACAACCCTAAACGTTTGGCAACCAGGTGCTGTATTTCATCGTCACTAAACTGGGCTAAAGAGTGCTTGTAGACTGAGCTATTAAATCAAACTCCTTGGCGTGTATTTTCCACTATGCAGACAAAATGCCGTCTCCGTAGCGAATGTATGAAGTGGGTCATTTGTCCAGTGGCCCAGTGATACTTCAGTTATGAAGACATGGCATTGTTTGCTGTCTGAGAAGAGAGTTTGTGCTCAGGAACACACAGGTTGGGCTGTAACTGCAGATGGTGTTTATAAGCTTGGGCTCGGTGTATGTTACCATCTTTTATATACGTCTTTTTTTTCTTTTTTTAGTCGGGAATGGGCTGTGTGCCACTGCGAAAACAACTCCTGTTTTATTTGGAGAGGACTTTACATCAGGATGCATTTTAAGACTCAGTTTGAAGGGACTCTCTAACTGCAGTCAGACCAGGTTTGTGAGCAAATCCACTTTAACAGCTGCTATGCGCTTTCACCGATCCAATTAAAACTTACCTTTACCTTTACTTACCTGTCCTGCTGCCCATGGTGACCATAACCCTGCCAACAGTGTTACAGGAGGTGTTTCTTTCATTTTATGAACAGGCACATAACAAATCAGTTTAAAAAAGCAATCTGAAGGAAAAAATACCATGCGGATATAGTTTAATGTGTTGAGTGGTTCAGGGTTAAAGCCATGCCACAGTTAAAGTATACAGTGCATAGTTAAGTAGAAGTACATCGCAAAGCAGCACTTGTAAAAATATGTATAAAATACATTAAAAAAAAAAGCTTTGTACAAGAGTAATTCTCTAACCAAACCTTACGTAACATAACAATATATCAATTGATCTTCTCAATCATGCATGTCATGACATGTGCATTTTAAAAGCGTAACCCTCCTGTCTTGCAGGGAGACTGTACAGAAAGGCCTGTCTTCACTGATTAGTGCAACTATTGTTGCAAAGACAGGCAACCCGGTATCCACTGATTTGAATGAATGGGTGTCTATTTGTAAGTTTTTGAATTGATCAAGCAAGTATTTTATTACTTGTCTAATAAGTTAACAAATGCAACATACTTGTTTACTAAACGTAGGCATTGTATATCCTGGTTTTTGAACACACAGCAATGGCACTGAATATATCAAGCACAGCTGCAGATAATTTACCAGGCATCTGCACTGGCATACCTGCTAACATGAACATCCAGATCATCACTGCTGATGTAGGTGTGGTGCAAGGGGTCCCACAGACAGGAATCCGTGCTGTAGAGGTTGGGTAAGTACTAGTATTTATATATTATATTTCTGGAAATAGCCTAAACTAAAACGGCCTTCCTGAAATTACTACCTAACATTGCCTCAGCTAATTCCTTTGTAGCCATTACCTAATCATAATTGCCCAAAAACCTGTATTTTCAGTAACCATACTAGGCACACATGCATTGTTTTTCCTTCAGTTTTACTTCAGTTACCTGGAAGATTCAGTGTGGGGGTGCCAATGCTGCAGCCTGTGTAAACGACTCTATTGTTCAGTCTTTTCCTGTCAGCACATCAGTGACATTTATCAAAATACCAGCACAGCCCCTTCCTTCTAAAAGCAGGTAGGTTTCAGAACCTAGAACTCTGTTTTGCTTTAGAAACATGTGATCTCCAAAGAAAACAAACACTGTATAGAGCTGTATCTTTAAATAGTAAATCCTCATGTTTAAAAAATATACAATAGTAAATGTTTGATGAGGTGTTTTGTTCAGTGTCATTACAGGGTCAGAAAATTCTTTGCAAGCTAAATTCAGGTACATGTTTTCATATTCCTGTCATGCAGGTTTCAGTTAAATTATACAGAATACGATTGCGACCGGAATGATGTGTGCTGGCCCCAGCTTGCTTACCCACTGACCAGGTATTATACAGGTGAGTTCAGGACTTCCTTGATAATGGCTTTCATTGTATAGCAAAAGTTTAATATTTATTGAATTCCTGTAATCTACAGTATGTTAAAGTGTTCTAATTAAAACACAATAGGCAGATCTGTGCACCTGAGCATTCTTCACAACCAGCTGCATGATGTCACAAAGCAGCTCAGCTGGCTGCTTTCAATGATACTGCAGCTGACTGTGCAACTTTCAAACATAGCTGCTTTCTTTAAATAACTCAAAGCTTTGTGAATAGGGCGGCAGATCTTAATTGTTTAATAAACCCTTGTCCATATAACTCTTCCTTTTTGCCAGGCGAGTCCTACTCCCAGTCCATAGCCAAAGGAATGATTCTGGTGTTGTTCTTCATAGTAGCATCAGTTTTGGGTAGCCCTTGGAACCAAATTCGACAAGCCTGGAATAACACTACCTTTTAAACCCAGCAAATGTGTGTCTTTAATCACGTTATTCAAATGTCTTTCATAATAGTAGATTTGATTTGCTGAAATAATTCATTTTGTAAATGTTAGGTTTTGGTATTCTTTTTTTTTTTTTTTAAATCATGCTGTAAATAACAAGTTGTTTATAAAGCTGTACATAGGTTTGTAAGATCTTTTTGTAAACATTTGACAGATTAAAAAAAATAAATAATAAAAAGTTTTTATTTGTGTGTTGCTTGCTTAGTAAAAGCCCAAGGAGCATTGGAAAGGCGAATATCTGCAGAAGCAATGCTATAGGAAGACTGATCTGCAGAAGCAATGAGACTGAACTACCATGAAACTATACAGGCTTGCAAAAATACTGTATATACAGCTTTGTAACCTAGCAGCCAACATTGTTAGGGGCAGATAAAAAATGAATACACTTTATGATCTGGCATATATTATATTTTATACAGGTACTTGAGAAAAATACTAGAAAAATCAAAAAGTGAAACATTTTCTATGCATTTTACAATTACAACAATCGAGACTTGGAGGAAGATCTTGAAAGTTGTCTGAACTGATAAACACAACTAATGTGTGTTAGTAGGAAATAGGCTGGGAAGCAAACTGAATGTATTGGACTTAATGAATCTCTAAATAGACTGCATCTGCATTCAATTATAACTCCAGCTGTGTACTGCCCCAACATTAGGGTATGTAATGCTTTTAATATGTGGCTGTGTAGATAATAAATAAGTTTAGAATCTGTAAATATGGGGAAATCTAGGGAAACCTCTAAACTGTGAATAAAAACACATGCTAGTCAGGGTTTGAATTTCTGTGATGTTAAGCTAATGGAACACAAAGCCTCTTTGTGGCTTGGAACTTGGTTTCAGGAGACTAGGTTTCAGGCCACTGCATGGCACACAAGGGGCAGACTTGGGGTTTGATTCAGAAAAGTTGCCTCAAACTAGGTCTCCTGGATTCAGGTTTCAAGCCCCTGTTCCTGAAGGAGTGGTTTTGTTTTCCCTCAGCTTTACTCACACCAAACAGGCTTTCACTGTGACTGCAGGAACCTCTGAAGCCAAAAGTCAAAGCTAATGTGGCTGTTAAATAGATACTTGTGAACTGGCTCATGCTTAAAATAAAATCTGTCATCTCTCACTCTTTAACAAGTGACGTTTCTATTTCTGTTAATTCTGTCAGTATTACATAGAAAACATAAAAGTTAGTATTTGAAATGAAACACACGTTTTTACCAGCTGAACATTAGAAATAGGAGCGTCTGAATAAAACAGTACTTGGCATAAGGAATTTTCTGCATACCAAAAAAATTCGATTAATGTAACTCGTTCGTGTTTTCAACTTTGTGACGTTGATTGACTTCAAGTTCATCAACTCTGTATGTAACTAAACGCACGTTTCGGTTGGCCTGCTTAATTGTGACACCTAGCAGTATTTTTTTCTTCTTCTTCTAACCCCGAGGAAGTATGCGGTTGGCCACCAGTCTGTGTAGCTGTCGACCTGGAAACGACGTGGAAGAAACTGAGCGACAGAAAGAAAATACAAAGCAAAACAAAATTACACTCAAGAGAAGTCGACGGGGTTTTAAATCTTTGTAATTAGAATAAACTGCAGGAAAACGTGCAGTTGTTTCGACGTGTCAGAATTACATACGCTTTTGGCCTGTTTTTCATTTATTTTTAAAGCGAACATTTTACATAGGGATACAATGCAGTCACACACACAGCATCCTAATTTCAATTTAAATTAGGGTTTCAGGTTTCACTGTCACTGTTGACATTTTTATGGATTGCGTTTGATGAACGTTCAGAAGATAAGATTTTTTATATATTGTACATACAAAAATATAATAAATATATGTAAAATTGTCGATCGTGTGTAATAGCTATTGCGTATCGTAAATATACATATCGGTTCTTGATGAACCGTTGACGTGTCATTGTTTAATGATCGACAAACTGCTGACATACTTGCCTTTAGAAAAATTGCTTCCTGGATGTAAAATAAAATCTCTTAAGACTGGGAAAAGATGGGCTCCATATTCAGAAGTGAGGAGATGTGCTCGGCCCAGCTCTTCTTGCAGTCTGGGTCCGCTTATGACTGCATTAGCGAACTGGGAGAAATGGGACTGGCAGAATTTAGAGATGTAAGTACATTACAAACAGCACTGTTTTTTTTGTCTGAAAGGTTTTCATCCCACCTCTTTATTAATAGAAATAGAAGCAAGCAAGTCAAAGTTGTCTATCTGTCTATCAATCTATAAGTAAATATAATAACAGGTCTTGGCTGCCTGGCGCTAGTTTTCTCAGGTGTAAGGTAATAGTATGCTGGTTACTTCCACGTAAGCAAATGATAAGGTAGGATGATGGAAGCAAATAATTATTTTAGCAGATACACAAGTTATCGGGGCAGAATTATGATGTCAGCCAAAAACAAGATTTGATGTGCATTGAATTAAACGGGCTGACACGGTCCCCTGGATGCATGATTTTCAGATACAACCAAAGATTGCTTGGGACTTTTTAATTTTTTTTTTAAATTATTTTTTATATTATTTTATAGATTTTAGTGGATAAGAAAATGTGTTTTGGCCAAATGATAACTGGAATTGTGTTATTCACTTGGTAGCTGAAACATACTGGTTAAGTAATCTGCTTTAGTTTGTAGGGCATTCTGTAATCTAGTAATCTACAGGTATTATGTCAATAATTTACAGGTGTTAGTAATCTGATGTCTAGAACATTGACCAGTTTTTAAAGACAAAATGGACAGGCAATTAAACGTGTACTTGTAAAGTCGAATGAAACCTGCTGAAAAATGTTACGTTAGAAAATTGAATTACATACCACTTTGCAGTTTTCCAAATACTTTACTTAACGAAAAACTGACAAGTGTGACATTTCGAAATCTAACATGAAATTCCTTTACTGCTATTATGGCTTCCGGTAGACTTGAGCGATTTCATTGTGTAGTTGTTTTGATTACATGATGTTAAATAAAAGATCTCAATTCTGTTGATGTAGTAGTTTCTCACAACATCTAGCAGAAATGTAATTTTAGCACCGAAAACTGCTTGGAGGGGAAAGTTGAATGTGTTCAGATTGCTTGTCTTTATGTTAAATGTTAGTCAAGTCTGCCTTGTATGTGTTTATTTTAGGGCAAGGCATTTTCTGTAACACTGGATTAAGCTGTGCAATGTTGAAGGGGTTTGCGTGGAGAGTTTAATTTATCCTGACTTTGAGGCTAACAGCCATGTTCACAAATAGTGTAAGAGTGCCAAGTTAATGTTTTACAAGGAGCATTGAAAAAAGTGTTTTGTAAAAACCTTTAACTTGCAGTCAAACCAATCCAATCTACTTTATTTGCTTTGGCCCTGAGCCTGTTTTTTTATTTTTTTTAAATATCTATATTCAGTTGGCAAACTGGATTCAGAGGTTGTTTTTCTCGTAAAGATGGAAAAATCACTAATTTGTACAGTGGGTCAGCCAGGCCACAAGCATTAGACTTGATAATACTACCTGATCAGCAATGCTAGTTCGGGAACTGTGTCCCTTTTCATTACTGATGGGGTTCATGTTGGTTGTGGGTTAATGCTGTTATGCAGTATTGCTAGTTGAGTTGGCAATTCGCATCCATATTGCATGCTGAAAGACAACCTGATCCTGACCAGGCTTAATTCTGCAGTTCTAGGACAGGCCTGCTGAGTGGCACCAGCAGCTTGACAAATCACGTTGCACCTTTATTCCATGCATTTGCTAGACTCAGGTTTTGCATGTTTCTTTTTGCTTGTTCAATTTCAGCTCAATCCCAACGTGAACGCCTTTCAGCGCAAGTTTGTCAACGAGATAAAGAGATGCGAAGAAATGGAGAGAATCCTCGGTAAGACATGCAGTCAATAAATATGTCTCAAGTGGGATTAGCCAAAAAGAGGTCTGGCCGAATGCCCTTATTACTCAGACAGATCTGATTAATTCCAAACTGCAATTCAGCACTGGTATGGGGAAGCAGCTCTGGTCCTGGCGTGCCGTTCCATTTCATGAATATATTTTTTGATGATCTACTTTAGGAATAATTATGTAGATAGACTGGAATTGTGGAGGGTACCCTTGCTGTGTTTCCTCCTCAGAGCAAGTGATCTTTAGTGATATATACACATTTCATATGCTAGTCCTTGTGAAAATGTACCAGTCTTTTTTTTTAAAGTTCCGTCATGCAAACGTACATTTAGTGCAAGTGGGTATATTTTGTAAAACAGAAAAAGCTACATTTGAGTTATTTTTACTGCTGACAGAATACTTTAACTTCTTCACCAACTGAAACATGGCATTTAATGAAGAGCATAATTTACTCCTAAGTCATTCTTTAATGAAAAGCTTTTTGCAACTCCAGAACAATTAGGACCCATTGAGAATAATAGAGATCGACAGCAGTTTATTTATTTTGAAACTTTTAATTAAGAGTGGCGTCAGCAATGCTACAGCTGAACAGAAGCCTTAACCAAGCGTTTTTCTATACATTGCAGTTTATTTGCTGAGAGAAATTAAAAAAGCAGACATACCTCTGCCAGAAGTAGAGGTCAATCCGGTAGCCCCACTGCCTAAACATATCATGGTGATAATGGTAAGTTACACTGTGCAGAAAATGTTACTTTGCTGAACAATTTATGCAATAGGATTCAGGTTTGGGTGAACATGCCTCAATTAAATGGTACTGGTAGTGATGAGAATGAATGCATATTCTTGGATCTTTTAGACCAGAAATGTAACATCTTTACTTCATTCCCCATTTAAGGAGCAGCTGCAAAAGCTTGATGTCGAGTTAAGGGAAGTAACCAAAAATAAAGAAAAGTTGAAGAAGAATCTTTTGGAGCTGACAGAGTACACCCACATGCTGAGGGTAACCAGGAACTTTGTCCAAAGGAATGCAGAGGTAAAATATGATGCATACGCATTCCTCTTTATTTCTGTAGTTGTCCAATAAAATGCTGGCTGGTAAATCAGACAGATTCAGCTTCTCTTCTCCCAGCTGAGCTGTGAGTTGCTGCTGCATGCTTTCCATATTCCCTGCTGGCTGAATGTGGACGTAAACCTGGGAATGGGGATCAGTAGTGTTACAACACCAAGAGCCACATACATGCATGTTTGTTGAAAATGTATCAAACTTGTGTTCTTTGTAGTTTACTTCTAATTGTATTGATTTACTCAACAATCTTGCATGAAAGAAAGTACCTAATAGTGATATGTTACCAGAATCCTTTACAGTGGCTTTGTTCAGAAGATTAGCAGAGTGCACACGGATTCCAGCAAAACACTAATGGGCTGGCACTATGCTTTCTTTGAAGTAGTATTTTGGAAAAAGCAATGTTATCGGTGTGCCATCTCTCTGTTCAGAAGAGGTGCTGTACATTCATGTGTAATTCATTTGATAGGTTTCTGTTGAAAGTAAGTTTAAAGGAAGGCTGACCGGCTAGTCATTTATCCAAGCCCATTGATTATTCATTCATGCCGTACAACCTTCTTGCTTCATGCACTTATTTAATTCAGCATGATTGAAGAAAGGTTAAAGGGGCGTTTCTAGTATCAGCTGGTTCATATATCACAATTATGTTTGAGCAGGAGCCTTCACAATCTCAGTATGAAGAGTTCCCTTCTTTGGAAAAGGAGTCCTTTGTGGAGTATACCAACATGCAGAGGATGGGGGCCAAACTAGGGTGGGTAATAGAAGAAAACAAAGTACTAAGCCAGACCTTGCAGTCTCACAAGTGTCTGCCTTATCAAATAAGCACTGTTTTACTCATCCAATTTTTTGATGTCATCAGGTGTTTCAGATCACTGTCCTTGGGTCTTTGTCTTTTTATCAAATGCTGTAAATGCAAAAACTATGTAAATGTATTAGATTGGTCTACCAAGCTTAATCAAACATTTAAAGATTTGGTAATGCCGGATTCAGATAAGCAGTGATACACACCCACAGTATGTCTTTCTGATCAACCCAGAGTGTGTAGCAGGGTCGTGCAGGCATTGTATTCTTTGGTAAAATTTTAAATGTATTAATATAGTTATTGAAGTACAGTAGGAGTATCGAAGTATGGTTATTGTCGTAGAACAGTAGTTTGAAGAGTTTATTCATTATCATTTTGCTTTAACTGCTGTTTTTTTTTTTTTTTTTTTTTTTTTTTTTTTTTTTTTTATATTTCTAAATAGATTTGTTTCCGGCTTAATCCACAGAGGGAAAATAGAAGCTTTTGAAAGGATGCTGTGGAGAGTGTGTAAAGGCTACACGATTCTTAGTTATGCAGAGATAGATGATATTATTGAAGATCCATACACTGTGAGTGTTAACAGTGTGACTTCTCATTCCAACAAAACACTTATGTGCTATGCAAACCTTTCTTTAAGTTTGCGATGAATACTGCAGTATTTTGAATACATCAGTTTGAATAAATAGGGTTTGGTTGATGCTCCAGGAGCACGAGGATTGCACAGCACTTCACGTGCAGGTAAAATGAAATAATATGCAAGCATGGGGAATTGCACTTTATTAATTCACGTGCAGTTGTACTGAGACTCCAGTTGAATGATTGATTAGCAATCAAGTCTCGGTACAGCTGCATAAAAACAGGATGCTTTCACTCACTCGGGGTTGTTTGTTCGGTCAGTGGAGAACAGGATTGGAGGTTATAATAATAATAGTAATAATAATAGTTCAGTTTCAGCTCACTGTTTTTGTTTGTCTCTATTTTGGCAAAAGTGCTGTGTCCTGTGTGTTTTGTCTTTACAACCTTTTATTTTCTGTCTGTTTCATTATTAGATGCTGAGCGAAACCAATTGCTCAGCTTCACCAAACTCCACCGCTCTGTTGTTTATTTCCTGGTTCCTGGTTTCTGGTCTGACGCCGCCCACTGCAGCCATCTTTGTGACTGCATTTTAAAATAAAACTGTTTTTTTTTTTTTTTTTTTTTTAGGGAGAAACCACAAAGAGTGTTGTGTTTTTAGTTTCTTATTGGGGTGAACAAATAGGCCAGAAGGTTAAGAAGATATGCGATTGGTAAGAGAGATATTATTTCCTTTTCCCCTGCATAGAAATACTTCCCTTAACATAATACCACAGTCTTGTCTCTTAGTAGTTATCCTGCACTGGGGATGCAAAGCCCTGGCACTGTGGATGTAGTGGGGGCGCCCATGTGTACAAAATATCTATGCAACATGTAATTTAGCTTATAAACAGAATTGGAATGTAGAGATATCAAGACATCTATCTGTCCATCTGATCACTTATTGCAGCGGTCTGAAATCAAGTAGAAATTACTTCTGTGTTGGTAACTAATGTTTTTAAAGCAGTTCAGTCTTTTTTGTATCATTGACAAGCGTGTTAGTATATCATATTGATCTGTTAGTACAATGTATACACTGTGTGTGTGTGTGTATATATTCTGTTTTTAACTGTTCGTGTCCCTGCTGGTCTTCTCAGTTACCACTGTCACACCTATCCATACCCCAGCAGCAATGAGGAGAGGAGGGATGTTGTGGAAGGGCTCAAGACCCGAATACAGGATCTGCACACTGTGAGTGGATTTAAAGCATTGTGTAATTGCATTATTAAAACATAATTATACTGTTAATCATAGTGATTGCGTTAGTGTCTTGTAAATAATGACAGTCTTGGAATGTTTCTATAAGGAAACGAGCGAGTTGATTCTGCTGTTCAGCTGGGAATTAGATTAGTTTTCATATTGGAATAGTACACAGCTTCCTTTATGATCTTTACAAGCCTCCTTTTAGGGAGGACTTAGTTTTAACCTGGGGACAAATGTAATTCAGATAGATGAATGAATTAAGAGGCAGGAGTCCTGGGTTTAAATGTCAGCTGTGCAGCTGACTGTGGCTTGAGGGTTGTGTGTGTGTCCTTAGGCAAGTCATATGACTTCCTTGTGCTTGTACAGGGTGGGAGTATGTCAGTCTGGGTAAATAATTTCTGATGAAACAAGTCAATCTTGTTTCGGCAATATGATCACAAATTGGATGATAAGTGTGTTACGTATTGTTGTAGTCAGGTTAATATTACAACCATAAGTGGTACTTCTGACACACACTCTCGCTCTGTTTGGCCACTGGAGAGCTTATTGTATCATTTAATGATTAACTGAAAAAGGCAGCATTTAGCTAACCAAAATGGTGCAAGAATTTCCATTTATTTATTTATTTATTTATGTATTTATTTATAAGCAATTTTTATAAACTCATTTAAGAATCTAATATCAGCAGATGACCTTTGATACCATTTTGAATCCAGATGCCTCTTTTCATGCAACGAATCTAAACACCAAATATCACCAGGCATCTGAATACTGCAGGCAAGGGCCCTGCTTGGAAAGTTTCCACTGAGACTCGCTGGGTGTTTGTGGCCCGTACTAATTGCTGAAGTGTGATGAGGCATATAACCCACACTGTATTCCTAACCCTGCAAAGCACAAAGACCAATGCAGAGCTCCCTGTGGAAACCCCTGCCAAGAGTGGGATTGGACGCACACCTGCATGGCTCACCCTGCACTCCGAATGGCAGTGCGTTTCCTGGGTGAGCCACCGGGGACCCCATACCCAGTGTTTTGTGTTGCCTTCAGAATTTTTAAGCCATGAAAGCAAGTAACTCATTTCTAAATATGGATTGGTTCTCTGACTAATCAATGTATGTCAGCTCTTGGTATATTTAAAAACTTAATTTAATTAGTTTTTTGCATGTAACTCATCAGATTTCAATTATGGTCTCTGTTGCTAATAGGAGAAATGTTTGTTTTTTTTTTCCTGCCATCTCTTGGTAAGGTTTTGCACAGAACCGAAGATTACCTGAGACAGGTCTTGGGTAACGCTTCAGAATCCATTTACACTTGGGTGATCCAGGTGAAAAAGATGAAGGCGATTTATCACATACTGAACCTCTGCAGCTTTGATGTTACAAATAAATGCCTCATTGCTGAGGTCTGGTGCCCGGTTGATGACTTGGCGATGTTGCGCAGAGCACTTGAGGAGGGGTCGGTGAGTTCATTATCATGCTGAAGGACCTGAGGTCGACTAGCTGAAACTTAATTAAGGGATGGGCTGTCCCTTATTTACATCAATAGAGTAGTACGATTGAATAACGCATGCTTTAAACACAGTTAGGATGTGCATGACGTTCTGGCACTCATTTTGAGTTCTTGCTATTCCTGCTATCCTACAGGTTCAGTTCTATTGTTTTTTTTTTTTTTTTTTTTTTTTTTTTTTTTTAAGAGGCAGAGTGGAGCCACTGTTCCATCCTTTGTGAATCGAATACCAAGCACAGAAACACCTCCCAGCCTCATTAGAACGAACAAATTCACGTCGGGGTTTCAAAATATCGTAGACGCTTACGGAGTGGGCAATTACAAAGAAGTTAATCCAGGTAATTGTTGCTGAAAGCACCTTGGGACCCAGCCTGGTTAACTTTGATCTGAAACTACAAGATGGAGCAATCTTCAATCAAGACGTCTTTCGTTACTTGTTACGTTTCTTTCAGTATTTCTAAATGTAGCACTGTTCATTGTTCAGTAGTTGTGGATGTAAACTGCTATGTAAAAGTAGTTTTAGTTTGCCCTTTTTTTGTATTCTTTGTCAGTGTGGTTCCAGTTCAGATCCCATTATGGCTTGCAGTGCTGTGATTTTTAAATTGATAGGTGCAGACTGCTGTTGGAAAGCTAAATCCTGTTTAAATCCTTCCAGCTCCATACACCATTATCACATTCCCCTTCCTCTTTGCTGTGATGTTTGGAGACTTCGGACATGGAATAATAATGGCTCTGTTTTCATTGTGGATGGTAGTATTTGAAAACAATCCCACATTAAAGAAAACAAGAAATGAGGTAAAATGTGTTTAATAGCTTGTGTCTGTTGTGGAGCAACATAAGTGTAGCGTACACAAAAATGCAATATTTTATTTGATTAATTGCTGTAAATGTTATTGGATAACAAACCTTTGTATGGTTTATGTATGCTTCACTTACCAAAGACAATACAAGTTTTAAATTTATACAGGTGTTCACACGGACCATATTGATTTAGGTGGCTATTCGACCATTGCATCTTGAATTTATGAATTAATCTGTTTTTTTAATTAACAGATTTGGAACACATTTTTTGAAGGAAGGTATATTATTCTATTAATGGGAGTTTTTTCAGTGTACACTGGCCTAATCTACAATGACTGCTTCTCAAAGTCTATAAATATGTTCGGCTCTGGCTGGAGTGTGAAGGCAATGTTCGAAGCGAATCACTGGACGTAAGTCAAATGAATTACTTCATTTCTTAACTAATGGAAGGGCTAGCTTTTACTGTTGGTCTGTTGGTGTCATGAGGCCCAGGGCAGGTTGTTGGTGATAATGGACCTGGAATGGAAGTAGTCAAGTATCCAAAGGCACTTCTCGCCCTGACAGCAGCTTCACTTTCCTGTGTAATTCCAGGTCAATTATCACACGTTGTCAGACATGGAATTGTCTGTTTGATCAAGTGAAGTACAATACAGAAATCTGTGGGTTATATGATCTGCATGTAGGAGAGACTGTGTTTTAGTTTTTCATTTTAGATTGCTTGGTGGTAGGGAGGTCAGTAGTGACAAGAAAACCACAACTAAGCTCAGATCACATTGCAGTTCATTCTTATGTTTTCTACACAATTTTGTGTAGAAGATTATAATTTTTTTTTTTTTTACATATTTTTGTTAATAGGTTGGAACATCTTGGAACAAATCGTTATTTAACCCTTGACCCAAATGTAACTGGTGTGTTCAGTGGACCATATCCATTTGGCATTGATCCGGTGGGTGTTTGTATTACTGTATTCAGTATTGTACTGTTATTTCTACGCTGCATTGTTAAGTGTGTATTGTGTGAAATAACTGTGGTGGCAAATTAATATTGTCCGTGCTCCATTTCAGATCAGTTTGGAAAATATAACGCATTTATTGTCTTGCAAGGTTTTTAAAAAAATAAATAAATAAGATAAATTGTTCAAATTTTGTGTTGGAGCTTTACATTTTACCCTTATTATTATTTATTTATTTATGTATTTATTTAAATGTTATTTTAACTGCATGCTCTAGGAAATAGTTTTTATTAAGAGGTGCTTACCAAGGTTATATCTGTTTTGGGTTATTAGATGTGGAACCTGGCCAACAACAAACTCAGTTTCTTGAATTCTTATAAAATGAAAATGTCAGTCATCCTGGGAATTGTTCACATGACCTTTGGAGTCATCCTGGGCGTCTTCAACCACATGTGAGTTCACATGAAATGTATTATTATAGCACAATGTCGAATTGTTAAAAATTGGCTTTCAGTTGGGTTTCCTGTAAAATGTTTACCTTCTGAGCTCCGCAAGAGCCTTTAAATCTAGCGTGGCAAAAGTGGCTTTGGGTTTCAGTGGGAGAAGCAGCTCCTGCGCCATGGGAATGAGCCACACTGACAGGTACAGGTCTGCTTCCGGTTCTCAAGGAAACAGCATGAAAGAGTGCAGTAAACAAACATAAGCCAATTGCATTTTGGTGTAGGAATAAATGTGACTTGAAGGTTTAAAATATAAAATATAATTCGTTCATTATGACTGCTTGTGAGTTTTTGTCAACATTTTATCTCTCTTCACATCTTTAAACAGGCACTTCAGAAAGAAGTTTAACATCTACCTGGTATTTCTCCCCGAGATCCTCTTCTTGCTGTGCCTTTTTGGGTACCTGGTGTTTATGGTGGTTTATAAATGGTTGGCATATTCGGCAGAGAATTCCAGTGTGGCTCCAAGCATCCTCATTCACTTCATTAACATGTTCTTTTTTCAAGGGACTGAAGGCTTTCAGCCACTCTATCCTGGTCAGGTCCGTATTCTTTCATTGTTCTTACTGATTTCCACTCTTCAAGGTCTTAAGAAAAGTGTGCATAAATATGTAATGACAAAAAAAAAAAAAATCATAACTACTGGACAAAATCATTTCTTCCACATACTGTGAGTGTAGTACGGTACTTAACTATGATTTGCTGAGCCATTTAATGTGTGTGCATTTCAGTGATGTAAGACTTTGCATAGGTAAATTAGACACACCTTGTTGTCTGGTCATCATGACTAACTTTGTCATTGTATTGAGCCCTTTAGTGCAAGGTATAATGATGTGCTTGATGGTGGCTTATGCATGTTGCTGACATCCCTTGGTGATTTTGTTTACAGACAGGGTTACAGGTATTTCTTGTGGTGGTAGCCTTGCTCTCTGTGCCTGTTTTGCTGCTGGGCAAACCACTTTACCTGTATTGGCTCCACAATGGAGGCAAGAGCCTTGGGATGTATAGAGTAAGTATAATTCACTATCTACTAGGGCTGTCAAGCAATTTAAAAAAAATGAATCATGATTAATCTTGAGATTACCAAAATGAATCTTGGTTTTAATTGGTACAATTACTGCATGCATCTCATTTGTTTGTATTATTACTGATGATAATAATAATAATAATAATAATAATATCCAAATAACCCAGCATAAAAACCCTGTTTTCCTATTCTCCTTGTAGTTTGATATTTATTTAAAATCCAGCATTTGTTGTTTGAATCAACTGATAAATCACGATGGAGTTAGTTTGTTACTCACCTTACTGCTTTTACAATTATGAGTTCCCTTTACAGTTTCCTTCACGGTACCATAAACCTAATGTTTTTCATTGCTGTTTAAATAATTATGATCATTTTAAATTCTCTTATCAATAACTTGAAATTGCCTAAAAAAACAAAACATTCGCTGAGTAACGTTTATATCCTCTAATTGTAAATAATATAGTTTAAAAATAAATGTGGTTATTGAAATAAAACAAAGCTACAGTGTTAACAGGGCTGCAGTCAATAGCTGTCCAACAGCACTGGTTATAGTATCGTACTCTGCTTGATTCATGGGTGGTGCAATGAGCCTGAATTTCTCTGTCGAAACTGATGGGTTTCATTTGTTGTTGTATTGTGTTGTCTCGCAGAAGAACTACTAGAAAGTGTATTTAGAGAAGTGAAAGCAAGTTTAGCATGCAGGTGGTACAGCAGACTAGATGCACTTCTGTGATACTGGAACTCACTTTGACAGCAGATGCAAGTAACCCTCTTTCTATCCAATGGACCATCAATTAAAAAAAAAAAAAAAAAAATTCTAATTGCAGAACGGTTACGAGTTGGTGCGGCGAGGAAGTGAAGAGGAGCTGTCTCTTCTGAGGGCTCAAGATCTGGAAGAAGGCATCAGCCACACAGACCATGGAGCAAGCAGAGACACACAACCAGAGGAGGTAAACTCACTGAGAGCTGCAAAGTTAAACAGAGGTTTTTTTTTTATGTTTTGAACTAGACAAATAGTAGACAAATATTTTATTTAATGCAGATTTGAGCCAAACCGAACAATACGTTGCTAAAGGCGTTTTTGATTTTTTTAATGGATGAGAAACGTTGTGCCTATAAATAACATGTTTTTATTTCTTTTTTTCCCCTAGTTTGATTTTGGAGATGTGTTAATGCATCAAGCTATTCACACTATTGAATACTGCCTTGGCTGCATCTCAAACACTGCTTCCTACCTGCGATTGTGGGCACTAAGTCTTGCACACGCACGTAAGTATGAGCAGAAGGAACTCTCTTCAGAGTACAAATTAATTTTACCGTGGGTATCTGTTTGTGTGTTGTTTTTTATAACTCTGTTTGCTCCAGTGAGTTTTAACTCTGTCAGAACCAACAACTTGGAATGTCTTCAAACTATATTAAAACTGTTACTTTAAAAAGGGAATCTACTGTTCTCGTCCATTTGTTCATATAGAGAGACTGCTTATTTTACAGTCTTTCTAACTTGTTTGTAAACATGAAATATATTTTGCATGTGACACTAATCAAACAAAAACTGGAATTTAAAAGCAGTAATCCTTTATTTTTTTAAAAAATATCATCTGTAATAATGCACAATATCTTTTAGAGTTGTCTGAAGTTCTCTGGGAAATGGTAATGAGAGTGGGCCTCCGTGTGGACACTGCGTTTGGCATTGTGTTACTAGTGCCAGTCTTCGGGCTGTTTGCTGTATTGACTGTGGCTATTCTACTTGTCATGGAGGGTCTTTCTGCATTCCTGCATGCTCTACGACTGCATTGGTCAGTATTTATTCAACTCTGTTTGAAATCCATTGCCCTCATAACTAGAAGTATAAAAGCAGCAATTAAACCCAATTTGACACATAAACCAGTTCCTGTGAATAGTTAGTGACAACACAATCTTCAACGAGACAGTAAACTGTACGTTTCCTTTTTATCTGAACAGGGTGGAATTTCAGAACAAGTTCTACACCGGTGCTGGAATCAAGTTCATTCCTTTCTCCTTTAAACTGCTGTCCTACAGTTTCGAACAAGATGGTGTGCTTTGAAACGAGTGCTTGGAGACGGAGCACAGAAAAGTAACATGCAACCAGAATCACGACATTGAACCTCATAGGCTGGACAGTTATATCTTTTGTACGAAACTGGTTTGTTGCACTGATGCCAGCAAATATCTACATATCATATTTTATTATGAATCTCATTTTCAAGATTTTGCATCTCAGCGGTTGTATATAGATAGTCCTTTAACATGAAATAAGTTTTCCATTTTTCACTGTGAACATTGTACAATCATGCTGTTTCATGATGAATAGTGTAGAGGAAGGGGCGTGGGTTATTGCTGGTTTCAAATGTTTACTGAGAAGCATTTTGCCAAAAGGTAAAAAAAAAAATCTCACTAAAACACTCCTTAAAGACAATGTTAGTGATGGGTTGTGTCATTTAAAATTGACAACAGATGTTATTTGTTGAGATGTGATGGGAGGCCCATAAATAAATGTAACAGCTTATAAATTCAAGAAATAATGGCTAATAATCTAAAACTAAAATAGTTTTTAACATTTTATAAACAGTTGCTTTTGCATTCAAATATACAATAAGATGTTGGAACAGATGTTTTATAAGCAACAAGTATGGCATAGTGTAAACTGTGTTTTGCTTGTAAATGAATGTACATTTGTAAACGCACTACATTGTGAATGTGTATTTTGAGCTGAGTTTTCATTCCATTGTATTTCTCCATTGGGAGTGCTGCGGTTTGAAAAGGTAGGAGTAGAAAAACCAAACACCTAGATGTAATCCTTATACAGCATGTCATGATGATTCTGAGGATCCAGAAGAGCTTGGAGAATGAGATGGAAACTTTGGTTTACCGAAACAGTTCCAAAATGATGTTCTGATCCATGAAGGACAAGCATCTTGGAGAGGGACTGGTGTGCAACTCTGAGGCTGGAACTGCCGACGGACAGATTCGTAGTCCAAACGCCCAAGTATCTTAGAGCTCACTGTTCCTCTGTGCCAGGCTTTTTATTTATTTATGTATTTTGGGGAGAAAAAAAAATCAAAAGCTATTTTATGAATTACCCCGTTTAGCAAACAACTAAAAATGAAATGCAAAAATAATAGGTAAACTTCTGTATCCAACATCATAAAAGGCCACATTTTGATCCTATGTAATTTGTTTTTCTTCATTTTAGGCTAATTTGATCTTGTACACTGTATGTTCTGTTAAAGCATATGCTGTATAATAGCAACACATGTTTCTGTTTAAGATGTACATAAAACGGGTTGTCTTGGGTTTATTTTGATCAGACTAATTTAGGATTTAGCAACATGACTATGGAAATAGTTTTAAAGACCAAGTAACTATTTGCTAATTAAGTTAATAAAGCAATAATAATTGAAGCTGGGCCTTTTTCAATGACTTTTAATTACAGAATCAATAATGCAGCATCAAAAATTATACTTTAGGAATACACATATGATTCGTCCATTGGCACCGATGAATGCTAATGATACAGTTCCTATTTTGTCCCTATGAGAAAAATAATGAATGAAAAGTTTTCGTTTGCTGGCAATCGTTGTTTAGGGTGTGGGCGGCTTATATTAACTACGACGTCACTTATTTAGTATTTAGATGATCTCACACATTGCAGTTTTAAGAATTTGAGATCTCTGAATTGAGATGGGTTGGGTACAAAAAAAGATATGCTTGCTCGGGGTTGGGTCGGGCTTAAAATTCAGGGCCGAGCAGACCTCTTAAGGCAAGGTCTGCATGTATTATTTATTGCAGTAGAGGCATAAATAAAAAGCATGCTACTGCATTTATGATTAAAGAAAAGATTGAGCTGACAGCATAAGTATACCTTTAGTCCTGGGACTTGTGCATCCATCCTATCTGTGTCAAATTCAGTGAGCCGCTAATGCGTTCCCAAATGTTCTGAAAATATAGCACTGTCAAAAAATGATGGTTTGTGCTGGGCTCTGCAACTGCAGCAATACGACTTCACAACCCCTGGGAATTTAGTGACTACACACATCCATCCATAATAACCCTGCACCACTTGAGAATCTGTGAATGCTTGTTTTAATAAAATGAGCACAAGCTCCATCCCTAACCATTAAGACTGATGTACTTTGAATAATAAACAAACAGCATTTTACATCCACACGTCATGCCTTCTAAACCCCAAAAGCTAAGAAGATATTGCGTGTGGCTTTAACAAACGCCTGGCCCTTGGTAGTTAAGAATATAGTTTGAACAGCGTCGTCATCCCCACCCATTGCTGAGAGAGCTATAAGTGGCTGTCTCAGAGGTACAAAGCTTGCCGGCTCTGCTCCCCAGCCTCACTGGCCGTTACATAAGCAGAACTGGGTTCGTTGTCAAGCAAAAGTATCCTTCAGCTTTTTTAATTACATCACTGCAATTTCAGAGTACTATCACAGGATGGCAGTGCAAGGCAGCATGCCTGTAGTTCACAGCAAGTGCTGGGAATTCCAAACAATACCAGCTTTGATATTAATACATTATGCATTAGGAATATTGATATTGCTCTGGTCAAGGTTACCTACAGGGTGGGCCAAAAAAATACCAATTCTTATATATATATAATATTATTATATAATATATATATATAAACTAGTATATTCATAATAATAAACTTTTGGGCAAATTATTTATTTGAAAAGTGACATTATTCATCTTGGATAGATACACTCTACATAGGAGACAGAATGCCTGGACCATCCTGGCTTTCATTGCCAAAAGACATTTCAGTTCCATGTTCATCATTAATGCACCTCTGTGTGATGATTCAGGATATTAGGAGCTGTGTATTACATGGTATGCATGCTGTGAAAGATGAATACACATCATTGACGATGTAGATGTAACTACATTCAGGCTGAATTGAGGTGGTTTGCCTGTTTTTGATCCCAAGCTTAGGTAAATGCTAAATGATCTTTTCTTAATTAAGGCAGCTGATTAACACCAAAATGACTACATACATCCAAATATTATGCAGTATCTTTGATCAATGGTGTAGGATCATCATATGCCAAGAACAAAACTCATTACCCAATCTGAGCATCAGCTTTAGATCCTGTATTCCTTATTCTCTTGAACCCCTGAAGGATCCGGCATGTTTTGGTTTGATATAACCTGCAGTCTGTTGAACAGCCACATTTCAGCATTGCATATGTGATTCTGAAATGGTTAAAACATAGTGATTCAGTGGTGATTACACCGTTGTGTTTTCTGGTAAGTCACGGCAGGGGTGTCTCTGTAGGAGTGCAGTGTAATTGTGCTGCAGTGACAGATCAATGCCAGGTGAATTAATTTGTGCTGGTACCCCGCCCTCCTCCCTGCTCTGGCTTTCTCCAGGAAACCTCTCCCTCGAGAAGAGCAAGCGTAAGAAGCCCTGCCCCTGGCTCCCAGATCAGGGCTTGGGAGCTTAGAACTGTCTGGAGCCAGAAGATTGTAGCTGAGAATATTGACGATATCATCAAAACACAGTGCTGAATTGCAGCAGTATCACAATCAACATGAAGGAGAGTGAAGTCTAAACCGTATCAATGCAATGCACGTCTTCTTTCCAAGGGCTGTACTGCTCATTTGTTCAGAAACACTTCTAAGTTTTGTTTTAGGAGTGTCTTGGTAGGACAGCAGTTACACATTTTATATAAAAGGCACAAACTCAAAATCTGCTCATCTAAACTCATGTAAAGAAGCCGCAGCTAATGAAAATTCACCCTGTTTCAGGAGAGCGATCAGGGTATTTGTGTACTGAATGTTGAATGTGTGTGTGTTTTTTTAATATTTCAAAGACAAACTTGGCTTCATGTACATATCATTTTTGTCCTCCTTCCTAGTGGTATGATTTAGATAGCCCAGAACAAGCTGCCTTTCCAATGAAATACAAGGACAACCTGACAGGCTTCCAGAAGCTGCTGCTGCTGACATTGCTGTTGAAAAAAATAAGTGTGTTTTCAGTACTGCAGACTTGTATACAGGTATAAATGATATTTTAGTATAGGAAAGATAACTCCACTCAAAACAGCAGACCAGTAAACTATTTCTGCACACAGCAGTCCTTTTTTCAGTAATGCAATTTTTACATTGCTGCTGCTTCTGATGAAATGTGAAAGGGTAACTGGCAGAATCTCAAGCAAGTGAATCTATTACTCACGTAAAGTGCTGCTTCAAAAACACCTGCCACTGAGTTTCGATATATACACAGTCCCCCTCTGATTCTAAAGTAATTAGTGTCCCGTGTGGATAACAAGAATAACAACGCAACAGATGGGACCTCATTTTATTACAGCTATCCAAAGCCTCTTTACTTACAGTTTGGAAGTGCTGGGAATATAGAAGATGTCAGTGTTAGATTCGTACATATATTTGCATGTCATTAAACAACTCATTTTAGATGTTTTTGTTCATGTTTAGGATGTAGTACATTAAAAAAAAAATCTAAAGGTGGCCTTTATTTTCTTGTTTTTCATTAAAACCAGCAGAGCCACCACTTAAAGGTAACATGGTAAGCATGTGGTCTCTCCTCTCTTCCTTGTGTCAGGTATGTTCAGCCTCCTGTGATCAATTTTGAAGCCATATTCGATCAGAGCACCCCCAATTCTCCCATCGTGTTTATCCTGAACCCTGGCTCAGACCCTGCCAGTGAAGGTTAACTTTTAAACCAGTGCTTTCAAACCTGCATGTTGTTTGCTTTGTCTGAAAACAGGCGGCCCTGTAGCTGCTGGAGATGCAGTGACTAGTGGACAGTGGCTAATGCTACAGAACTGTCACTTATTGGTCAAGTGGCTCAAGGACTTGGAGAAGTCATTGGAGAGAGTCAGCAAGCCCCACCCTGATTTCCAGTTGTGGCTCACCACTGATCCGACCAAGACTTCCCAATTGGAATACTCCAGAAGTCATTAAAGGTAGCCGTTGAATTTCAAGAAGTATTTTAGTGGAATGTTTTACTTTTTTCTTCAGCAGTTTATTCTTGAATACCCCCATGCCTAAATAAACTAATCCTAATATCATTATTTTATTTGTCCTTAACTCCCTCACCTAAATAAATAATAAAGCACATTTGAAATAAATCCAGTCACCTACTTGTTCTGAGCTCCAACTAAATCCCCTTCCTAATGAGTCTAACTTCAGTCCAAGACTCCCTGATAAAGAATGCTTTGTTTCATTTGTACAGTAGCTGTTTAGTTTTCTTCTTGGGGGATTACATTCCCTTCCCTTCACTTCCAGGTGTTGCTTTTTTTCATAGACCCTCATTGTAAACCGATAACACCGTGTAACAATTTTTTATTTTTTTTTGTTCCTGGGTAGTAAGTGTTATTTCCTAATTGCTTATGCCTCAAAAGTATAGAAAATGGCTATTATTCCCCACAAACTTTGCTTTTGTGACCAGGACAGTGATATTTCAAAATATCACTATTTCCAATGGGAAAACGGGCAAATGTGTGTCTTTTCGTTCACATAAAGTCAGAAAAAAACAACATATGAATCCAAATTAACATGTATTTATACTAAAGTAATACAAAAATGACTACAAAAGATTTAGAAGTGAGTAGTTTTTCGAGATTAACGATTATACTGTACCGCCTTCAGGTACGAAACAAATCACATTTTCAAATGAAATGATTTTTTTACTTTATCTGAAGTATACTGGGAATTTAATTAATGGGATACTGTTATCTGTGCGTCTTCACATGCTATAAATAACAGGTTTTATAAAGTATATTTTAAGTTTAAACATCATGCAGGTAAAAATGCATCTGTTTTATTAACGAATAAACAAATTGCAGTATGTTCAAACCTCACCAGCCAGGGTTTTGACTAGGTCTCGATCTGGTGATCATGTTATCCCTTCTCTGGAATCCTTACATTGGCTTCCTGTTAAGTTTCGCATTGATTTTAAAATCTTGCTAATGACTTTTAAGGCCTTGAAGGGTGTGTCACCCCCTTACAACTGACCTCTAGATGCAATTTGCAGTCCATTGATGTTGGACTCTTATGTGTCCCCACGACCAGACTGAACTGTGGGTGATAGGGCTTCTGTTCCCATGCCCCTAGGTTGTGGAATGACTCTGAATCCTTGGGTGTTTTTAAATCTTGTCTTAAAACTTATTCTTTTTTTAAACTAACTAACTAAACTTTTATTTTGTGTTCTTATGTACGGCGCTTTGTGTTGACTTGTCATGAAAGGCGCTTTATAAAATGAAGATTATTATTATTATTATCATCATTATGTGATATCTCAAAACTGGCTAATTTAGCAAGCACCCATCAACCTTTTTTGTTTAGGCAACCACTGCATTTCATGATTTCATTTTTGACGATGTTACTATACTGAATCAAGTTGATCTCAACATTTGGTCTAATAAAACCAATGAACACAATGGACGACCCAGTAAAAATTAAGTTCTTGTAGTACAATAACACAGAACAAGTTTTGTAAGTTACATTTCTGTATTGCTTACAGGGAGTCAAAAATGATATTACAAAAAAAAAAAAAATGAAATAAAAAATGTAAACTTGCCGATATGTAACAAGTAAATTTTCTTTACTTCTCCATTCCTGCCATTTACATACAGAGACATGAAACATACTGCTGCCTATGCAAAGGCTTTGTCATGAAAGATCTACAGCAGTCAGGTAATGAAAACCTTGATTATACGATTTGGAGGTGCAGGCATTAAGAGAAGTCACCAAATATTGATATTAGAAATAAACAGTTTGAACATGTGGCTGCAAATTTTCTATTAACTGGTTTTAATTAACTTACTGACAATATATTTGCAGTGTGACAACGAGTAGCATCTGCTTTTGTAAACCACTTGTATGTATATTGATTACAGAGTATGTGTTTGAAGCAAGCAACATGATATACACGTTTATTTGGCTGTGTGGAAAAGGGAGAAGTCATATAAGCCACATAAAGCTGGAATGGGGACAGTCAGGCTGTCGGTCACATAGGCTTTTGAAAGATTTGGCATGCACCTGTTTACTGTTAAACAGGAGAAATGAAATAGGAGAACCTTTAAGAGGAATATGAAGAAATGAACATCTCTTATCGCAGTGCAATGCAGAAAAGCAGAGTAAGATTAGTATTATTATTTAATTTGTTTAAACAGTTCTGTCAGCACCTGACCTCTTTCGAACAACTTGACTCCCATTCACCTGGTCCACAGCTAGTGTTTCCACTTTGGGCTGGGTGGGGGGAGGGGTCACATGATGTATTCGGTGGGCCACACCAATGTGTGCCTTGTGTTGCCTACCCTTGGCCGGACTGTGGTGTGGTTCAGAAGTGCGTTCCGAAGGAATTGGTGGGATAACCGAAGGCCTCTCTTTCAAAAGCTGCGCGTCAGCAGATTCTCTGGCTAACAGGAAAGGCGTTGGGTCTGGCATGGCATCCATGGTCTCTCTCATTACCACTTTGCGCCCATCAGGCCCTAGCCGGTACACCTCGGTAAACTCAGAGTTTAAAGGCTGAGAAAGGCTCTTCTTCATCCTTCGCCTTGGGGTCTCTGGCAACTTCTCCTTAGGTGGAGCTGGCTTGTAAGAGGACATGACTGGGCTCATGTTCGGGCTGGTATCGGAGCCGCCACTGGACGTAGCTATCAGCTTCTTCTTGGTGGAGTGCAGCTGAGACGTCAGATAAGCAATGGTGCCAGACTGTTGCTCTAGTTCGCTTGAAAGCATGTTTAGTTTATGGCTTTTCATTTTCAGCTCTTCTAAATACTTCTTTTCTCTTTCTTTTATTGTGTTCTCCAGAACTGAGATCATGGCGTTTTTCTGTTCAAGCTCCTTTAACAGTTCAGTGTTTTCATCTTCTTTGGCTTTAAGCTGGGTTTCAAGCTCCTCACACTTTTTCCTCAACTCGCTACACTGTGATTCACCGCTTTCTACAGAAAACAAAAATAAGAATGTCTTAGTCACTTACATTTTGTTCAGAGATCTGTGGGGTTTAGAGATGCTCAGCATGCACAGAGTTATTTTTTGGAACAAGGATTCTAAAACTTGCAGCTACATTCATTTTATCTTTGGCCCTGGTTATCCCTAGACTTGGGTTATATTGCGGATGGTTCCAAATATTGTATTAGTGTCTGTTAAGTGCTTTACATTCTGCTTTAGTTAATAAAATCCAGCAGTATATAGTAAATTCCATTTTTAATTCTGCAGTCTTTAGTGCATAAACAGAAGGAATATCCTTGGAGTGAAATGTCGAGAATCTCAGCCTGCACATGCAGCCCTAACATCATTTATTCATTACTTGAAACCACTCTGCATTACGTCAGCTCAGCCCATTGAAACAGCACATGCTTTCCTATTGGCGGTTGCTTAATGTGTAGACAAGGGCAAGGCCAGGTTGCAGTTTTCTGCAGCCTGCGATCAATGTGCCCACTGCAGAAGACAAATGAACAGTTCAGTGCATCTGAAGGATGCTTTCATTTCTTACAACCCCATCCCTTATTTACAAGCATGGCAGCCTATACATAGTGCATTAGGGAAATTACTGTTCTCAAACAAGCAACACTTTGACTGACATACTGTACAAGTCTCCCTGATTGTAAGCAAAGTGTTCTTGTTGTTTGAACAATTAAAATGTATATGCATTGTTCTCATTCTTTTTTAAATTATAGCAGCAGTATCAGTAAAATGTTTGCTTTAATCAAGTATCAATCATTTTTTATGCAGATTGTCATCAACATTCACAGGGAATGTACAAAATAAATGCAGATGTTATGTTCCTGTGCCTTTCATTAGTTGTCAATCTGGCACTCTTAAATGCAAAATTCTGATTTAATTTGCAGCCTCCACTGGGGCGATCACAGCATAAAGGGGAAACGTGTTTCTTAAGTTTTTTTTTCAGAGAACATATAGGGGAAACATTTTCAGGAAACAAAGAAAATCTACAAGGATTTTAACAACTATGACAGAGAGATCAGGGTTTTGAATGATTTGTATTAAACATTTGACTTCAGTATTCTGGTTCACAACTCAGAGAACACAGTCTGATTTCCAAGGTTCAGCTCATAGAAAGCAATTGTAATCTAATTAGGTCAGAGATACTGTCACTGCATTAACCTAATAGAATATAATCCTATTTCTGTAGTGACAGTCCACTTGCTGTCACAGACTAACCTAATGCTCTGTCTTGAATAAAGTCATTTACTTTTAATCTACATATATACTGTATAACACTGACTTACATTTTTGTGCAACCAGATGTATGTGTTTATTTACAAAGAAATTAAGCATTATTATTTGTAGGTAATGATAAACATTTATGCTTTAATTTAGTTTTTATATATTTTTTGCACTATGGTTTATCTACAGTAGTTTTCCAGTCATACTTGAGAAATGAAAATTACGTTCACTTTTATTCAGCTAAGCCTGTATTTGAACTTCCCAGCTTCACTGCACTCAGTTAAGACCTGCTTACAAGCTCACTGTTATTTTGAAATTCACTGTCGACCTATCTTTACATGTCTCCGAGTCAAGTGCATAGTGGTTACTATATGTAGAAACGCTTTAGCTGCTTAAATGCAAGGATACAACTTCACTAGCAGCAAGCTAGAAGTGAAATACAAAACATACCATATAGGGGACTATTTAACAATAAAACTAAGAAGCATGATGACTCTTACAATTAATCTATTTTTGGTTCTTTTTTGGCATGTCAAATATTGCTTTTTTATTGATTTTTATGTGTAGCTTTGAAAAAGTCATCAACAAGGTAGCTTAAAATACAAAGACTTTGCCTTGGTTAAAGAATGGACGACAAAGCCTTAAGGTAGCCTTGGTATAACATTAGCAGAACATTTTAAGCAGTAAACCACTTGATCCCATGAGAATATAACTGCTTGAAAACAGAATATCTAAGGAACTGCCTTAAATCGATTTACTAAGAAGTCAAGTCTTGGGTGGCCTCAATTAAGGCTTTTCCTAGAGCAAGAATATCTACAATGAATGCCCACATGTGCACAGAGAACCTTCTTACTCAAAGTTAAATCGCAGTCACCCCAAAGTCTACACTAAATGTTTAAGGAGCAGAAAGTGCACGTGTGTGAATGCTAGTGACAAATACTGAGCCATTATGTTCTGTAACTACGGTTACCTGATACATCACTGTGAGCATCAGAGCAGCCCTGTTTTGCACTGAAATGGCATTGGAAGGCTTTATACAAAGCTACAAAGAGGTCAAAAGACTACTGCATTATTTTCAGCTTCCCAGTAAAGAACTTGGTTACCAGGGTATATAGATCTTTAAGTGAATGATATCCTTTCACTGTGTGTATTACCAGACAAGAGCCTGTGGACACCCAATAAATAAACCATTTAAATGGTCACACTTAACCAAACCCTGTGACTTTTGTGTTACCAAATAACCAATGCCATCGTGAAGGCATTTTGAACACAGACTAATTAAGCACCAAGCTCCATAAAGCAATTCTTTATAGTTGTTCACTGTGGTTTTTTAAACGAATTCTTAAAAGGGCCATTATAAACAGCATAAACTATCAAACAATAGGGGCACCCATGTTGCAAGTAATTTTGATAGTTGTAAATTGAAAATACCAAAATTCACGTAACTTGTTCTTCCAATCACAAACTCGTAACAATATCATGTAGTTAAAGACAAGAGCTTAACTTTATGTGTAACAAGCTTGCACAGTAACAACAACTCTAGTGGGACACTGTGCTGTACAGAGAGTCCCTGCTTTTGAGCCAAAGGTTCATGTAACCATTTGTCTTACCTGCTGGCTCCGAACTTCTTACTGTCAACTTGTATGTCAAATCTTTAAAAGAAAAGAAACAAACAGATTCATGTAAATGCATTTGTTTACACACATTGTATTATCATTATAAAACCTTTATATTCCATCTTGGTAACAATCTTTCCCCATATTTCCTTGTTTAAACCAGGGTTGGCCAAATATGGCCCCTCTTGACCATGCATGTTTTTTGCATGAGAAGCAGGTCATAAATATTAATTTCCAATCTGCACGGTTCTCCATGCACTTCCAATAGCACTTTGTGACAGTGTATGTTCTAATTATTCTGTCAGGATAAGGACACAAAACAAATTCATATAACCGTCTTTTTTAAGGGCTTTTTTTTATCGTGATCAGTCCTACAAGAAGGAATACAACAGATAGTTATTTTGGTCCTTTAATATACATTACAGGTCCTTAAATAAATTTCCATTATTTTCCCCACAAGTTAACCTGTCTGTTGCTGCTATATCAATCGAGGCAGAATGCGCTCTACTACCTTCGTGAGGTATGGGAACAAAGTAAAGCCACTAGAGGATTATGCTGGATGAGGAAATAGCTCATGTACGGATATTGACTGGGCAATCTGGAGCTGATGGAGCTGGGGATCATATTTCAAATGAAAAAGTCCTACCAACAGAACACTGTTAACTTGGTACAATGTGTGCTTTTTGTCCGGCAGTGTCTGTATTGTCTTACCTGTGCAGTGCTGCTGAAGGCGGTGCACCTCTGCATGCAGACCCTTCAGTGTATTTGCATGCTCCTGCTGGAGGAAAAGCAGGTTCTTCTGGGCACTGTGCAGCTGATTCTCCAGACTTACAGAAGCCATGGTCATACTGTATAAACGCTAAACCTGTAATAAACACAAACATTTATTTTTATTAAGTTAAAAAGTGAGAGAGTAACGCAACCTCTAAAATATCTTAAGTTTGTACCAAAAGCTACAAAAGCACCACATTTCAAATAACATCAGGCTGTATAGTTCAGTGTCACACATTGACTGAACACAACATATATAATCAAACACTAGTAGTAAATTCCAAAAGCCCATTAAAAAAATGTGAAAGCTGCACTCGAATAAGTTAAGACTTTATTATTAAAACAGTACAGCTTGGACAATTTCTTGGATTTGAACAGAATTTGGCTTGTAATCCCAGACATAAATTAAATACATTTTTGTGTATAAATTAATAAAAAGTATACAAAATCATAAAAATGAGAAAGTTATGTTACATTATTCTTTTAGAAGGACTGGTAAACGTTAGCAGAGATTCAAAGGTTTGTTTTTGTTGACACTTCTAATAAGTCTTTAACCCATTTATTTCATTACTGGAGGATTGTCTGCCTGTGTGCCTTCATGAGCGGACAGCATGAGATCACAAGCAGGATCACTTTAACCATGAACACTAATGCCTTACTAAAGACAGCAACCTGAACCAGGCACTATGAATGATGAGCTGTATTTTTGCTTTACACACAGACAATTATATTTATAACTGTGGACCTGGTGACAGATTTTCATTCTCTTTTTATTTACATTTAGACATGTGTGAATTGCTAAAACTCTGAAGAAATGTCGTTTTTAGGTTTTCATTTTGAAATAATCCCATTCTCATAAGCTTGTGTAAGTGTCAAGTTACGCCTTTCTGAAAATGATACTGTATGTGCGTCATCAAATAATCACATTACAAGACAACCACTGACGTCTCACACCACGGTGCGCAGTCTAGCAAGGGCGTGCTTTCCCACTCTTTGAAGTACCCTGGTGTCTGGAAAATATGTCAGATTTAGTACTGTATCTATAATAATGACAACCAGATGTAATGGCAGGCAGGCTATTTTTAAGCAACACATGTAACCACCACGGGAAAATGGCTTTAATAATCTATAAAAGTGAACAGTAATATTATCACTGTCTCCAAGAAAAAAAGTATACCGTACAGTCCATCAGCATAATAAAATCACCAAGTAGCTTTGTTCTGCAGTCAATGAAAGGACCTACAGCTTTTGTTTATAATAACCAGGTAGCAGGCACATTACAGTCTGTGTTAAAGCTATTATACCAACACATTCTCAGCAGGGGACACTTGGTAAATTCTATTCTAACTGACCAATAGGAAGCTCCACAGTAGTTTGATTGAACTGCTATGCAGCACAACACTATGTGAACACCATGTTTAGAAGAGCAGCACAGCCAAGTACATTAAGTTAGCCAGAGGAAAGGACTGCAATGAAAAGCCTGAAGACACTGGGACATTAACAAATGCAGAAGTAATAATACACTGGCTGTTATAATACACAGGCTGTTATCCCTGATATAAAGAAGCTGTCTGTGTTACTAACAGTCAGCTCAGAAAAAATTCAATGACACTGAGCTTTTCAAATGTTTGAACCCCAGCTACGCCAGCTTGCCTCCATCAAACCTGTGCCACCACAGCACACTGTTAGGGTTATCTTGAGATTGAGAGACATATTCATTTTGCATACTCCTCTGAGAGATTATTTGCAGGTCAACAGACAGTTCACTGAAGGGTCAGGAGGACATGGCATTAAAAGATTTAACTGCATAGTGTCACTTGCCTTAAGATTGTCAAGCTGACACAGACACAGTATGCATGCTGTAGTTACAATAGTTCTTTGAAGCAATTATAGTGCAGTACTTTAAAATAAGTCGTGTTGTTTCCAAGGTTTAGAACACACAAGTCTTACAACAGCATCCAGCTGTTTGGAAAGGGAATTATGTAATGCAGTACGTTTTCTGAGATTCTAATAAAAAGTTAATAATAACAATCTTGCATAACAAATTGAATGTCTGAACCCCAACAAAATTTCTAGTAAAATAACTATTAATATATTGCTATACTTTATATGTCTATTTAGTGTGGCAATATAATAAATCCAGCCAATGTGGTGTAAACTTGAAAATAATTGAAGCTTATCAGAAATATATTGCTTTCACTTTCAAACAATTGGCCAACATACTGTGCATTTTTGCATGACCTGTTACCATTATATTTAGATAGACAATTATATCTTCTTTGTTTTTGTTGTCCAGAATGATGTAAGAATGGTCAACAAAAAAATATATAAAAGGTTGCATGTTACTGCAAGTCTTTTTAACAATTCACTCTGAATCCCAGCACCGAGTTCTTAAATATTCGTATTCTGCACGTGATTGCAAACAGAATGGCAACTGCAGCAGAATAGGACAGAGCAGGTCCCCTGAGAGAACACATGATTAACATTATAGTATCATCTTTGTGCAAATATATTTCACACTGGTTAGACAGGCAGACTGCAGTATGAGGTCTGCTTATTTCTACTGCAGTAATCAGAGCTATCTCAATACAAACAACAACACACAATGGAATTACAACCAAATTAGTACTTATGTCATGCTAGATAAAATGTAGCCTATTGGCAAATGCTTCTGCAGTTTCCTTGTTCTGTGCACTTACCATGTAGGCTACATTTAGAGGTGAAGACAAGGACCATTAATCATTTTGTATGCCATTAGGCATCTCCATTTTCTCTGAGATAATACAATGCCTCCTGGGTTGGCTATTGATTTTTTAAATGCTCAATATTCTTTATAATTATTTACCTTACGACAGTCTTGGGAATAAAGTCTGAAAATATATAAGAACGTAACTCATCTATTTTCATTTAGTATTTCTTTGTTATTATAAAACTGTGCGATACAATGTGAAGGTTTAGATTGTCAGGGGAGTACACAGCTTTTAAAAGCCAGCCTTTGTCATTTCTGATCCAAAGTGTTTCCTGTAAATCAAAGTGCTGCCTGTTAATAGTGCTTCCCAGAAGCTGACACAAATGAACGAAGAGACAAAGAAAATCCATACCCTAACCTGAAGCATGCAGTATTCTTGGCTAGCACAGAATGAGGTACAGTGATGTCATCTTTCCTCTAGTAATGAATCAAGCAGGGCTTTCTCTAACTGTTCATACATTAGTAATCTTTGTATATATATATATATATATATATATATATATATATATATATATATATATATATATATATATATATATATATATATATGCTTGCTTGCAGAGCATCTTTCTACTGTATTTATTTCTGCATATCTAACGCACCATGACAGTTACCAACTCTCTCGGCTGAATGGTAGAATATTATTGCTTTAAAAACGACACAGAGCTCCACAGCCATACAGTTCTACAATCTCACTTTAAACTTGAATATATAATGAACGAAGAGCTGCTGCAGAGAATGTAAGGGTCAGATTCTCTTCTTTGCATATTAGATGCAATACAGGACACTGTAGTGCCATCTCTAACAGGGCGGGTCTGCTCAGATTTGACTTCACACACAGCGAGAACACTTCACCACAAAAGGATTAGTAACTTTAAAACCTGCGTTTATCTATATTTTGCAAAAAATGCAAAACCCTGTTTTTTTGCACATTTCTACAACAGGAAAGCAAGAACATCTGTCTGTGTTATAGGATGTTTGTCTTAAGGAAATTTGCTGAAATACAAACCATATTGCCTGATGTACTCTGTATCAATACAATTCCATTACCCTATGCATAAAAAACAAAACAAACAAAAAAAAAAAAACAACATTATAAAATATTGAACTTTCCTCTTAGTATGGGCACAGTTCAAACACCCATGCTTCCACAGCAGTGTAAAGCCATCTCTATCTGTTTTTGTATGATCTAAACTGTATTTTAATGTGACCATTCACTGTCACACTATTTCTGATCGAATGTTTGCATTTTTAAAACATTCACCATGATCTCTATTATGATCTTACAATAATAGATGTCTAAACATTTAAATAAAAAAAGTAAAATAAATAATTAAAAAAAAAAATCCTAACGTATTTCAGAAAGAGGCATAATGCTTTGTAAAGATATGGCTTAGTTTACCCATGTAAACAAAGGATTAATTGTCCAGATTATGAACAGTAAGATGGAATGTGATCTAAGTTTCCATACATTTTGAGGAACAGGCAGACATCTACACAAACAAGAACGAGGACTTTTAACAAATTGCACTAGCGATTCAACTGCATTGCGGAGCCTAAAATAATGTAAACATGTACTTGTCAAGTTGTGATCAAGAGTCAATCAAGATCAAGTGATCAAGACGGTTCCGAAAAAAATACACTATTTAAAAGTAACAACGTAGCAGTTCTTCAAAGGATCTGGTCCGTCCATCTGCAGCACTAGTAATTATTCATCCTACAATTAAACCGTGCCCTTCGAACAGCAGAACACAATTCACAACGATAACGCAGAATAATAATGAGATACGACACCATGCTACTGTTGCTATCTCTACTGTAACCACGTTCTCCTTTTGTCTTGCTGACTGTATTCGGACAGCCTCGGTCACACACACAACTTGAATTGCTTGTTTTTTTTTTCTTCTTCTAGTTTTTATTGACGCAATTTATTTTTCAGCACTCTACTGTATTCTGCCTCGGGGGGACACGACACAAAGACGTCTCTAACGTGGGACCACAGTTAATGTTCATTTTATAATTACAATAACAATAAGTCTAGCAATATTGCGGTGCACACTTACGAATGGAAAAGAAAACATCTATACCGGTGTATTTATTTCTTATTGATAAACATTCTAATTATACACCGGTCAAGACAGGTATTCTGTTATGAATTAGTACCTTAAAACTACTTAATATGTCATTTACCATACAGTGTATACAACAATTTAAATTCTCAAGTTAATGATATGTCACCTACAAATAATAACGGGAGAATTATTATTATTATTATTATTATTATTATTATTATTATTATTATTATTATAACATTGCACCAAGTAGGTGTCTGGCTTATTGAGAAATAAACCAATCAGAAAAGAGAATGATGCCCTTTCATAAAGGCGTATTCGTAAACAGCGTAATTCAGTGATTCTTACCCGTGTATTATTTTATTTTTTTTGTAGCTATATACAGTCGCCGAGTTGTCCTTTTTGTTCGGTCTCCTCAGCCCTTTGTAGCATGTTAAATAACGTGATGAGAAAGGTGTCCTCTCCTCTCTCGGCACTGGACAAGGTTGTGCCAGATCTCATCTCCCAGAGATACCAGCCAAAATAAAGAGGTGCATTGTGGGATACTACCAACCTGCCATTATCAGCAGCATAACAAGAGTTTAACTATAACAAACCAAAACAAGAATTTACAGCGAAACATTGACTTACAGCGAGAGCCCTTAGTCCATCTATAAATGTCTGCCCGGTTAACGAAACAGTTATTTTTATATTTGCAAATACCTCATCCGTCAAAAAAAAAAAAAAAAAAAAAAAAAAAAAAAAAAAAAAAGTCGACTTTACCCCCACTGCACGTTGCCGTAGAAACGGAGTCAAAAGCCCTCAAAGGTGTTACAACAGCGGCATCTGCTGGTGACATTTCGCTACACTAGCTAATCTATAGTAAGCAAAAAAATTACATAACATCAATATTTTATTAGTATTAGAATTAGTGTTAGGAGTATTGTTATATGCAACATTGGTTTTCAGTCTAAATAATAAGTAAGCATATTATTAGATGTGTTTTATTTATGTACACAATAACAACCCCAACAATAATAAATAAACGAAAAAACAAACAAAACATTAATACAACAGTACATTAAAGTATATTACAGTATAATTATTTTGTGTACCCGTTCGCATCACAATCCTCTTGAAGTACTATCGGTACTGTACTGCACTACAACATATATATTTGTTAAAACCGTGTCCCAATGTAATATGTGTGAACATTTTTAAGAACATGTATTAAACAATGCCTTGTTCACTGTCCAGTTCGTTTACACGAGTAGTTTTAATTGCAGGCACATTAAACTCCCTTCCCTTGAAACCTGCTTGTGAGCCTAATAGGCATGCTAGTCTAACACCCTGCAGCAGCTGGAGGTTATATGGCACATTGAATCTGTTCCCACAGTTATCGGTGCGGAAGTACACTGTCAGCGGTGTCTATTTTATTGATGTTAAATAGTGTAGATCTTCATTTAAGCAGCTCAGTGCAGCATGCGGGTTAACACTACGAGATGAAGCTGTGACGTCTGCTCTACTGCAGGAGGTGCTTCGACACATTGTTGGATTTTTCGTACAACCAAATGTTAGCCACTGAAGTTACTCAGTATCAGCAGCAGATGGCAGTAGTGTCTCAGACATCTTTGTATTGAGACTATAATATTGTTTTGACATTTTTAAACTTGCATATGTTTTGATTTTTGTAGCCTTTTTTTTTAGTTTTTTTTAAATAAGTATATGAAACCAACACCATTGCAGTAATTAAGTAAAATAATAATAATAAAAAAAATCATAGAATTTGACCACGAGGTAGTTAACAAAAAAATAATTAAAAATATATATCAAACGGTGTCCATACATTTTAGACTGCATTCAGCGGGCCAACAGTGCTGTGACCTGAGATTGTTACAGTGTGTTTAAAAAATATTCAGTAGCAGTATTTTTTTTCAAAAGAAAAAGCAACGTTTTACATTTCCATAATTGTATTGTATATACTGTACATGAAAATGCATTCATGTCTTAATTCCTGTCACCATCGTTATTTGTATATAGCATTGTCAACATGCCAAGCAAAAGAAAATGTATTAAAAAAAAAAAATGCATGGGTCATGCATTTAAAATACATAGCTTTATGGTACATACAGTATAGTGAACCTGTTTTGAATATATGAAACACTTCAAACATATATGCTATAATTACAGTATATTACTCATATATTTTTGGTATTGAAAATACTGTACATTCCATTGTGGACACCATCCACATGTAAAATAAAAGCTCCCTAAACAACCACAGCTATTGAGGACAGAAACAATCTCCAGACACAGTCGGATTGGAGGACCTCAATGCAATCCACACTGTGTGTTAAGCTTTGTGTTTCTTGGGAAGACAGTCAGGCATGTTATTAACTAGCAAGCAGAAACCCTGTGGAAACTAAAATGCCTTCAGAAGACAGGGTTTGGATTTTGGGAATAAAGAGCTGTATTCATGGCTACCTCCCACCCGAGGACAGAGGGTCATTTGGCTTTGCTTCTGAGATTTTTATGAATTATTTCCATTTCTAATCCTATCTGTTAAAAAAAAAATAATTCCCAAGAAATATCAAGAATGCCAGAAATTTCAACAAAGAAGCCATTTATTATTCATATTTTGTAAATACTGTTGCAGCTTGGAGTTGACTGAAATCAGTGTTAAATGCAATGGTATTTTAAAGGGGGCCATGTGAACTAATGACTATACTGTAGCCAAACAAGGGAAATTTCTGCATGGGCTTCTAGTTGACACACTTGCTAGTGTCGTCTATACAGCTCTGGTCTTTAACTCCCTTCAAGGGGTTTACAACATATAGAATAGTGACAGTATTTCACCTGTTCTCTGATTGTTCTTTTATGTGCTGTTAAATAGTGAAGTGTTATTCATTTTTATGTAAGTTTAACCTCACCAACCAGAAAAACACTGACGGATTATAAAGGAAGATCTAGGAAATACACAGTTGTGAAAGCTTCAGTTGTCAAAGGTACTGTGTTTTGTTTTGACACCCAGTCTCTCACCTGGCGTTCAGACTGCTTAGTCTCTCACCTGGCGTTCAGACTGCCAGTCTCTCACCTGGCGCTCAGACTGCCCGTCTCTCACCTGGCGCTCAGACTGCCAGTCTCTCACCTGGCGCTCAGACTGCCAGTCTCTCACCTGGCGTTCAGACTGCTTAGTCTCTCACCTGGCGTTCAGACTGCCAGTCTCTCACCTGGCGCTCAGACTGCCAGTCTCTCACCTGGCGCTCAGACTGCCAGTCTCTCACCTGGCGCTCAGACTGCCCGTCTCTCACCTGGCGCTCAGACTGCCCGTCTCTCACCTGGCGCTCAGACTGCCAGTCTCTCACCTGGCGCTCAGACTGCCAGTCTCTCACCTGGCGTTCAGACTGCCAGTCTCTCACCTGGCGCTCAGACTGCCAGTCTCTCACCTGGCGCTCAGACTGCTTAGTCTCTCACCTGGCGCTCAGACTGCCAGTCTCTCACCTGGCGCTCAGACTGCCAATCCCTCTGGCAATGTCAGAGTAGAGGTTGGAGGCAAGGAGGTAAACGCACAGCATGACTGTTGACATTTCCCTGGCTTGAATACTATGGCAGCTGATTGAAGGTTGACATGAATGTGGTCCATTGTCTGCTTCATGGCTAGTGATGGTTACAAGGATTTACCTGCCAATCTGATGGTCATATTTGCAAGGGTAGAGTTCACTGCCTGAAACTTTGCACGGCTTTACATTCAGATCTAGCGGATTCACTGGCTGCCAGCACGCAAGGGGTTAAATTCCTGAGGGTGGAAAGGATTGCTGGAACTAATGCTCTAAGTAATGTGTGGCAAACTGAATTAATTCCTTTCGCTACGGCAACACAGGGATTGCACCCCAACAAGAAATACATTTCCAAAAGGAACACGTCTCATACATAAAGTGTCTTGCAAGAACACATGAAATGGTTGTCTCACTTTTGAAATGTTATTCTTTGGAAGCAAGCTTTAATCTATCTTCAGCTAGGTGTGTTTTGGCAGAGGATGCTTACATTCTCCTTTCTTTATTTTTAGTGTTCTGGCAAATGTCCCAGCAGGATATTTAATGCACATCTTATGAAAAAGGACAGTTTTCTTTTAATATATTCTAATTGGAGTGGCAGAATTCCACTTCTAGTGTGTTTTTAGACATTCTTCACGAATGATACATATTTGGGTTTCATAATAGAATACTGCATATCTAAAATAAAATCTGAGCAAGGCAGGATAATTCAGTTTATTATCTCACACCCCACTCAGGACGCTTCATAGCAGGGCACTGCCACACGACAGCTGACCGCAAACCTTCAAACAGAATGTCTAGCTAAAATAAATAAGGTACACAAGAAAAGCAAAACATCGAAAATTTTACATTTTAAATGTTTAAAATAACAATATACTGTTTATGTTTCTAACCACACAAATAAATCCAATAAAATACAGATGGTCGTGAATTACCATGGTGGATAGGAGGCTGTGTGGTCCAGTGGTTAAAGAAAAGGGCTTGTAACCAGGAGGTCCCATGGCTAACTCACTGACTCGTTGTGTGACCCTGAGCAAGTCATTTAACCTCCTTGTGCTCCATCTTTGGGGTGAGACGTTGTTGTAATTGACTCTGCAGCTGATGCATGGTTCACACAATCTAGTCTCTGTAAGTTGTCTGCTAAATAATAATAATAATTGATCTTGTCTGTGCAGTAGTTGCCTTCCCAGTGCAGTCAGTTGGTAAATGTCTCTATAAGGGTTCTAGTGCTGCGCCACTGTACGATAAAAGAACACATGTTTGGAGTTCCATTTGATTCATAACATTGGCCCCCTGGTCCAATCATTTCTGTATGATTTCTTTTAACTTTACAAGATAGAGAGGGGTCGTAAACATGCACCTGATTTATAACCCGTTATCCCGGATTTAGATTGTAAATCGCAAGCAGGTATACTTTCCTTTCATAGTGCTAAATTTGTCAGGGTCTTCCCAAGTGTGCAAAGTGATCATTTACAGGTCGCTGGTAAAGCTGTAAATTAAATGAAACATCAGAAGTGGATACTTGCTCATGTGGGAGAATCATTGACATGATCTTTTCAGTCCCCCCCCCCCCCCCCCCATCCCCCCCCCCCCCCCCCCCCCCCCCCCCCCCCCCCACTGGTCAACTGCAATATTTCCCTGTGGGCATTCAGACAATCTCATTGTTCTAATAAAAAAAGGGAATATAAAACAAAAAGTGCTTTTAATCTAGCTGTTTATTGCCTTGAAACCCAATCAAACCGATGCAATCTCATTTCCAACATGTACACATGGACCCCAGACACACAAGAATACTGACAATACGAAAACCCTTTTCTGGCTGTAATAACTGTGTTTAGTTTGGAAACAGAAATATTGAAAGTATAGTTGTTCTCATTCCAATATTAAATGTATGAGGCCAATATATCCGAAGGCATCAATGCTGTGCCAAAAAATGTAAAAAAAAATAAATATATTATATAGATTTTTGTTCTTGCCAAATCACTTGTGGTGATATCTAGTGACTGATTTAATGAGAGCGTTCCCTAATTACTTTGATGCAATACAATAAATATGCACTTTCGTGAACTGACATGAACACAAAGCCGTCCTTCTGAATCAGGTAGTGAATCCCTCATACCTGAATATCGATTCTAGCAGGCTTGCTGCCTGCTTCTTAGTTTTGAAGTAGAGTCTGAAATCGATCTGAATGCTGAGGAACTGTAGGAGCCCCTGTTGATGTCCAATCTGAGCATTGACTTTATTTGTGGCTACTCTGCCACTGCAGCGATGTCTCCCTCTGGTGGGGGCTGGTGAAACTGACAGCACCTCCCTGTCAAGACCCCCTAAAACCCTACTACATTCCAGGGGCTCGACACAGCCATTGCTTCAGCCTACAGAATACTCCAGGAAGTTCTTGAGTCATTCTTCATCATGTGTGGTATAAAGCTGATAGAAATCAGTAACTTCTATATGCTAGTCAAGCCAGACAACACCTTTTGTTCATGTGCATAGTTTGGTAAAAAATAAGCTGTTACTGACATGCAACAGGTAAGAGGAAAAAAAAAAAAAAAATTGAATATGGCTATACACGAAAAAGCATTTCCACTAGAGGGTGCCAAATACAACGTTTCTCCTGGTTCAATCATAACACATCTGATTTAAGTAATGTTGAGCATTAAAACCCTATTTAGTAATTAGTAATGAAGTTATTAACTTTGCCAGGGACTCTCGTGTTTTATTCCATGGAATAAGTAAAAACCATAGGTGCTACTCGATACTATTCAAAATCCTTATTTTTTCCCGTTTCCATTATGCGTGAGGCAATGAAGATGTTTTCTTTTAAACAAGGTCTCAAAAAGGTAGCTGTAAGTCTCTTCTTTTGATGATTTTCCGAGAATATCATTTTTCATTTTTAAAACAGCATAAGCCCTTCTTTCCCATAGCATTATTCAATCAGATTTTCCAGAGGTCTAGTATGTACATTTGCATGCTTTAAAGTGAAGTGTTTACCAATACATAACCCTTGATTGCTAACCCAATGGAGTGTTTGTGTATGGAAGTTTACTTGAATAGAGAAATATAACCTGCTGGATAGTGCTGCTGTATAGCATGATTCAATCAACACCCTAGACTTACACTACAATACTGAATACATCCCGTTGGGTTCATCACAATGTTCCAAATTAGCATTGTCTTTTATTTGAATAAAAATGCACTAGAAAAGTCTTCATGGAGAGCAATGCAATGCTGTGCAGCTCCAGAGCTGTGGTGTTATTAAAGGTTTGCCATCTGGCATTTTTTTAAAATGACTACATGCAATAATTTTAAAAATATGAATGAAGTACAGAGCTAGTGTCAACTGGCTGTGTTTATTTCACTATTTGAATAAGCTTTGCTGTAAACAAGGCAAGTCGCTTATAGAATCCTAATTGCACAAATTACATTGTAATCACACAGGTGTCTGTGTAGCTGCAAAGTAACAGCATGGAATCCATAGCGAGCTGATACACTGTCTCTACATATGTTTGTGCATTCACAATGTGTATTATATATACCATGCAACAACAAGTCCATTACAGTACAATCGTAGGTTAACTAGAGTCTCTCAATGCACAGTGCATTGAACAAACTGTAGCAGCCTACAGCATTACCAGTATTGTAAGCACATTGGTCCTGCTACCTGGACTATATGCTACCATGCTACTGCAATATGTGTGTGTTTCTCCTGCTGCTGATACCATTCTACTAGAGCTGGAAAAACCTATTCATGAATTGATTGCTGATCGGCATGGCTCTTATTTTGCAAGCCTCAATTAAACATTCCTTGATCAATGAATTGCCCTGGTGCACTAATGTATTTATTATATTACTAGGACATGCTTTTTAATTGTATATCTTTCTTAAATGCGTTTATGATATTATTACTCCCATCAGACACTCTGTGTATAAATGTTGAAGTTTCTCATCTACGTACCTACTTTATAGGCAGGCCCAATAGAGTTCACCTAACAGTTTAAAACATTTCTGAAAAATGTCATTAAAAAAATCCTGACCAAAGGAGATAATGCTTTTAGTTGCATTGGAAGACCTTTGTGAAGTCTTCAGATTTTTGTTGCTTCTTTCTTTTGAATAATAATGCATCAGTCATGGACAATTATTACCTGTCGAAAAATAAATAAGGAAATTGGCTGCTAATTGCTCCTCTGCATACCACCAAAGGATCATACTATTGTAGCTGCCCTTATGTTACTTCTACTGCTTAATACAGAACCGTTGCAAGAGCTTCTGCTATCAATGCTCAGAAATGAAAGAAAAAATAATAATTTGGAGACCAAAGTGATCATTATTATTGGCTACTGTTGAGATCAAAACTTTTTCTTCAGTTCATTTTTCCCACTATCCATCTTTCAGACTCCGCAGCTTTCATTTTTTTTTGTGGTCAGCACAACAGTGTTCTCTCAGGGAGTATCTATTACTCTGCTGAACTGTTTCCAGGATTTGGATTTCTTAAGTATTAGATTTCGAATGCTTTGGTTTTTCAAGCACTTATGGAAATGTGAATCATATAATGCCCCCTTTTACTCTTGGCTGTTGCTCAGTTTTATCCCTGAAACAATTTGCAAGTGAAATGTATAAAGGAAATAAAGAAATACAAAAACATGATCTGAAAGTAACCCCAAACTGCACCTGTTCACATTAAATTACACTCAAGGATACACACACTGGGATTGAGTGCGGCATGCATCATGAATTATAGATACAGCATGTATATATTTAATAGGAGACCATGTTAGCACATACAGCACATAGTTCTACATTTCCAATACACTTGAGGTCTTGAAATAAGAACTTGTGTTAATACAAGAGGAAACCTTATGCTATAATTCTATGGGAATTGATCCATAGGCATTTTATGTCTCCAGTATAATTAAGCAATACATGTGTCCTGTTCTATAATGTATCGTTTAAAGCATGTTCACTGTTTTATGGGATGTGTTTACTCTCTCTCCCTTTGTTCTGACCACAGAGGGGACACAATTAAGTGCTGCTCCTAAATAACTCTTCAAAATGTTACCATAATAAAAGACTGGTCACAAATAGAAGGGAGTTTACTGTACAGTAATTGCTGAAAAGGGGTTTACAAAGCTTTTGCTCCAGTTCTTCAGCGAGGCAATGTTTTTATCCCCATTCACATTTTGATAACACAACAAAATATCTGGAGTCAAATTAGGTACAATAACAGATTCATAACACTTTATTGAAAGCCCATTAAGTGCCATTGTACAACTTTGTATTTTTTGGAACATTTTTAATTGGCATTTACCTGTTATTTACATTTTCTCTTAACACTATATTGTTATGATAACTTACTCTAATTTTGTTGACTGCAATGTAAATACAGCTTGTGTTCTGATTTTTTCCAAGAAAAATGTATTTGGCACTGAATGGGTTAAAACATTCAAAAACAGTCTTTAAATATTAAATAAGAGGTAAAGGTTTGAGAATAGGGCTCTCGAACCTTGTCTTTCTCTAGGAAACAACAATGTAAAAGGTATACCTGGCCGCCAATATTTATCTTCCGTTCATGGAGACATGTCTGTGTATTTTTCGCTGCTTACTGACATGATAGAAATTACAAGAGCGTGCTACATTTTAAAAGCTTTCACAGATGGATGTCACAGTGTGCTTTTGATAAAACAATCCTGTGTGAGTGCTGGTGTTAGCGTGTGTGTGCGTGTGTGTGTGTGCTGGTGTTAGTGTGTGTGTGTGTGTGTGTGTGTGTGTGTGTGTGTGTGTGTGTGTGTGTGTGTGTGTGTGTGCGTGTGTGTGTGTGTGTGAGTGCTGGTGTTAGTGTGTGTGTGTGTGTGTGTGTGTGTGTGTGTGTGTGTGTGTTGTGTGTGTGTGTGTGTGTGTGTGTGTGTGTGTGTGTGCGTGTGTGTGTGTGTGAGTGCTGGTGTTAGTGTGTGTGTGTGTGCGTGTGTTCACACGCAATGAGAAACTATCATCATCTGTGGTTGCTAAGGAATAAACACAAAAAATAATGATATTAATAATAAATACAAATGAAACATGTCTACTGGCGCTGTAAGAGGTACCCTGGTGCTAGAATCTAGTACCATAGCACCTAATTTGCACCCCTGGTAAAGCATACAGAATGTTATTCTCATTTTCCTTACACTTTCAAAAGAGTCAGCTCAGCAGATATATAATCTGCAGTTTGGCCCAGTACATTTGCCTGGCAGCTAGGAAAATAAACTCCTCCAAATGACTGTCATTCTCCAGCTTGTATTTTCCCTCTGGCTGGCAGGAAAGCACAAACAAACCTGTTCGTTGAGAGCTTTCATCCAGTTGTACAGAAAAATAAAATAAGTACCAGTATAGACTTTTTTTTGGAAGGCGATGATTTCTGCATTACATTTACACATGGGTCAGTATTAGGTTACTAGGGTTTTAGTTTAATTTTCAACATAAAGTAAATCAGTAGCTTAACACATTGTGACAGTGGTTGTGGACTGGACTGGCTGCCAATTAAAGTTCCCTGCCAGATGTGGGCTTTTAGTTAAAACAGCAACACACACATGCACATCACATCCATGTGCACACACACGCACACGCACACACATGTGCACACACACACAAACCATAAAAAAGCAGCGTTTTGTTCTACTGTCTTCCTTGTTATAAACCTTAAAGCCACAGTTTGGTTGCACAGCCTTCACTGGTGTGTACGGCTTCATTCCTCATTGACGGATAGCCCTGCAGCTCCAGACTTGTTTCATTGTTTTATTTCCATTACAGTTTTTTTTCCAGGGGAGAACGCTATTTGCGGTATGCAGGTAAAAGCAAACAAAAAAATACATTCAAGTGAAATGGAACAGACATCATTCATATAATAATAAGACCAGAACATTTCAGAACAAGAGGAGGCCAGCCAGCCCCCATCAGTTCTCGTGCAGTCTCTAGTAGCTGGTGGATCTCAATACATTTTCAAGTTGGCTATTAAAGGATCCCAATCATCATAAACAATATAGCAGCCTAACTCTGTCTCCACTGAATTGTGTCCTTTGGTTTCTGTGCTGTGCTTTAAGTATTGGATGGAGTTAACTTGTCAGCTCCTTTTAATTTTGATTCAAGACTTCAGTCAAGTACCCCAATGGATTTGGTTATGAATCGATATAACTTCCTTTTAACAAGTTTAATTAAGAAACCTGCATACATCTCCTTCTCCAAGCATCAAAGCGAAGTACAGGGTTGTTTTGTTCCAATAATGGGGGTGCTCATGGTGAAGAGAGTAATCTCAGAAGTGTGGAAACCTGACACTAACTCACTGTAAATCCACCCCAAGAGTTTCCTGCAAAGCACCAGACCCATAGCCTGCTATCTCAAAACAGCTTTCGCCTACTCACGTTTGATCCAGATGGTATGGTTAAATTAAGATATTAAAGCCAGGTGCTCTGTTCTTAAAGGGGTTCAGATCTCTGCAGTGTTTGAACTTTAGGAGAGGGGAATGGGAAGCCCAGGTATGGAAACTATGCAGTTACAGGGAGCAGATAAAGGTACTGTGCTACCCTGCCCCAAACGTGATGCTGAAACAACAACAAAGGCAACAGAGCCTGGCGAGTCTATACTTTAAAAAAGACACTAGCAGACCACACTTAAATAATGAACACCATTCAAAAAAACATGGTGTTGAATGGGTGGGGATGATTTCAATCTTCAGGGGACCAAGAAAGGGCAACATGATCTGAAATCACAGGTAGCAAATAAAGATTTCTTTACCTAGTGTAGTACTAGATGTCAGGTCTTTATAAAATTGAAAGGACATGCTTACTATGACGTGCTTCTTTCAAAACTGCGGATTTGAGACAAAGAGGGTTAATGAAAATGAACAACAGGTAAGATCTGTGTGTGTGTGTGTGTGTGTGTGTGTGTGTGTGTGTGTGTGTGTGTGTGTGTGTGTGTGTGTGTGTGTGTGTGTGTGTGTGTGTGTGTGTGCGTGCGTGTGTGTGGATGGGATGAACGATAACAGTCTGTATTCAAGCAAAACATACAAATGTAATTGCATTAGTCAAACCAATCAATCAATGGAAATACAAATAGAATCAATCCGCACGGTATGTAAATACATAGAGATACAGATTAACACAACCACTGGATACTAAACAAGATTAATAGCATTATGCAAACAAGCACATATAAATCCTAATAGGCTTGAATGAATGCACCATGTGATTGATATTTCATGTATTGTTTACAGCTTTGCAGTTCCAAGCAGCTGAATGCAGTCAGTACAAAAACATAACTTTTATAAACGAGAAAAATACGTCCATAAAAGTATTAAAACTTTACACACCAGCATCGTCTGCTAGACAGCTGAAATGGTTTTGTTAAATGTCCTTGTCTTTGAGACACTTAACTGGCAGGCTGGGTCTAGTACTGGACTTCAATCAACAGGGCTGAAATTCGTTACTCTTGAGAGAACATCTGTATGACTAAAATACAAAATATTGAAACAAACAAACTTTGAACATAGCATTTGTCTGGGCAAAGAAAAGCACTAAATGAGGGGTAAACTGATCAGAACACGCAAGCCTGTCTCCGCAGAATAATTGCAGTTTATTCTTCAGATAAACCAGAGATTGCATTTCAGGTCTGTTTGTAAATACCACAGAGTTTAATAGTATGAAAAAAACCACACATTAAGCACTTCCATTATTTATCACTGCCAAAGAACCTTTGTGGTATTTGTTCAGCTGCAATATTTTAGATATTGGAAAGGATTACCGGGTTAAACACACTAGTATTTAAAGTTGATTAAATTTAGTAAAAAAAATCTGTTCAGCGAAGGAGGGTTTGCAAAAATCAGTTGTGCGAAAGAGGGTTTGAACTTGAGAAAAGTTAAAGAAAACAAAAAGAAAGGCTGAGGCATCAGGTGTTTGAAGCTAGAGTAACGGATAGGGGCCCCTTCTAGTCTCTCTGCACAGAACAGAGGGGGCAGATGTTTTTAAATCTGATAATCTACCCCACACTGCACTGTGCAAAGCAGGCAACTTCCACAGCCTTGCAGCTTATAAGCAGTGACTTGCGAAGACCTCACACTACATTAACTGTGTCGCCACCAAAAATATGGGTATTCCACTATCGGAGTGGGAGGTGTGAGAAATCACCCATGGAATTCTTCAGAAATATCACATTCAACTCAACGGCCTACAGTTACCCCTGAGGACAAATCACATGGTAAATTTACCCACAGTAGCACACTGGTGCAGATATGTTACTGTGGTATTGCAATGAATTACTAGTGCATATTTGTTCATACCATTGGAATGTAAAATAAGAAAATGTTCCCACTGCCATTCTACCACTTGCTTATCTTTCATGCCTGTTTACCCGATTGCTCTTCTACCCAATTGGACTTGACATCACCCTGGCGTGGGGCATGTTTTCCTGGTATACCCTGGTTTCCTTGATTACCGTGGCAGATCGAACAAATTCTATACCTTACTTAAGCATCACTGCAGAACAAGTCCACCTAATAATGCTGAGCTTGTTCCTCGATACAGAATTGTGCACCCATGGTTCTGAGTTGATGACTGACCACTCAGGCAGCTTTCGTGGTCTCCACTTCCAAACCCCGGAGCTCAATGCAGATGAACTTGAATCATGCATTTGTCATCCCAATCCACAGCCTTCCTCACTGCATCAATTAAATGAAATGCGAATGACTGAATGTGTTAACATCCCTTTCCAGCTCCTTGTGGAGTCATGAGCTGTCAAGGGAGTGACCAGCAACCCAAATTAATGTATTTATGTCCAGACATACACACTTATTATAATAATAAAAATACAAAAAGCACACATGAGTCAGTTCAAAACCTCAATAACGAAACTGCGTGAACCTCCAGCAATTTGATGATGTGTTTGTGGACCTCATGCTGTTTAAAAAGACTAGTGGATGAGAGCTGACGTTGTGGGTCTTATCCTTGAAATTACTCTCCAGACCCTGGAGAGACACACTCCTCCTCTTCCCACGAGTTAATGAGCACATTGCTTAGATGTTGTTTTAAAAGCGACCCAAACTGTGTTTGCCATAAACACAAAAGACACAAGAAAATGAAAACGGTTGGCAACGACAACATGTGCCACCCAGAATGAAAAAAAAAAAAAACACATTCTTGGATTGTTTTGAAACAAAGGGAGCATGTCTAAAAGCAGGGTGAAAAAAGAAACATCTGTTTTTTTTTTCTTTTCAAAACAACATTAAAAAAAACTTGTTGAAATTGCAAAAATGTGTTTTAAAAACCCAATGTCTTTCTCTCTCTCTTTAATTTGTATCTGCTTGTTTTACAGTGAGACGTGCAACCGAGAAGCAGTCCAGCATTTATATGGGTAGCCTTGTAATATTCTGAATTTGCATTCAATGTAACTACCACTTTGAACTAATAGTGATAAGGAGACCACCAGAAGCACTGGAAATATACTTTATAAACAAACACATCTCATCATTTTCAATTCAATATAAATAGCACCCTACTCTACAGCTCCACAACCAATCTCTCAGGTCTGTAAATGTTTGATATGGTTTACACGTTATGATGCTAAACTGCCAAACATTATCCTCAGATCCACCTCGACTCTTCACATAATATAACTGAAAACATTAATGTGTTTATTAATATAATATATGTATACAATTGGAAAAGGTAGAGCTTTAGTCTAGCAACACGCAAGGAAAGCATGTGATTAATCCATTATTTGTAGTCTGCAAAATAAAAAAATAAAAAAAGCACTGCCAATCAGCGATTGATTGATTAATTGTGTCAGTGATGTTGTGACTCTTGTTTCGACCCACAGTAAGTGTGTTAAGATCTGGTGTGCTGTTTAGGAGAAAGGTAGGGGCAGTGTTGTCCACTTCTTAAATTCATTGTTTATCAGATGCAAATCTGCAAACGCTGGCTCACATTCTTAGTCAGATTTTAGGGGGATGGGGTGCTGTTTTGGCCAATCAAGTGAGTTTGAGGGGTTCAGAAGATACAGATACAGATTCTAGCTCCCTTCCTACTCTTTCCATCTCTTCCTTCATAACATCCATTTGGAAAATGTTTCCCTAACAATAAATACCCAATCGAGCACTTCAGGCCAGTGGTGTCAAGTACTGTAATTCATGGTACTTCATTAGGGGTCAAATACAGAGCGTATTCCACTTCAAGGCTATGAAGAAGGTGATAGGGATCACCTGCACATCCCTGATGCTTCATTTCTTATCTGTTTAAAATCCTAATATGTGTGTTTTAAATGATTCTCTATTGTTTTTTTCAATAGGATTTTAAACAAACTAAGTATTAAATTAGATTCTATTTTATTTTAATGCTTAACACACACACACACACACACACACACACACACACACACACACATATATATATATAAGAAAACGTCTACATGACCCATAGCGACCAACACATTTTATAACAACAAGAGGAAAGACTAATCCAATCACTAATCAAACTGCAATCTAGCAACCACCTGGCAGACATTCAACTAATCAAAGAAGCCTTTCAATCATGAAGTTACAGTAATCATCCTGCAGGAATGCATGTACCTCCAGCCAAGCAGCAATCAGGAGTCAGCGAGGAAGCCCTTCCCTATTGCACTCACCACTAATAGTTTGAAATTGCTGTGTAATGATCCAGCTGGGTTATAGACATATACTCTGCCTGTACATGCAAACAGGAACAAGCTGTGGCTTCATTTAGATGTATTAATACAGGTGCCACTGGAGCAGTGTAGAAATGTCTTTGCTTGGGATACTAGCTTTGCATGTTCTGTACTAAAGGGAAATGATATAAGCCATTGGCAGAATGGTACCATATTTTAATATGCCAATGGTATCAGAATGGTATGAACCAATATCCAATGGTAGTAAGCTGTAGTACCCAGGCACCATATCAGTGTGCCACCGTAGCAGGACCCCAGTATTTGTTCTAAGCCCCTTATGAAGCTATTGCTGGAGATTGGCTTTATAATTGTTCTGCCTGAGCAAAATACTTTAAGAGGCTTAATAAAGACAAAGAACGAAATACACGTACAATTAAATGCACAAATTGTACATGAAAGCAGGCAGTCAGAGGAGCGGTGGTTCAGAGTAGCATGTGTTGTGTACACAGAAAGCATGTTCAAATGGAAAGAGAATTTATAAAGAGTATTATAATGTACTGTTATAAAACAAAGTCTGCTGGAAGAAATCTACCAGCTTTTGTGTGTTAAGAAAGGCGCTTTAAAAATATGCCAATTCAGATTTTATTTTTCTGTATTCTCAATATGCAAAGGAATCTTTCTCATTTTCAGCTTGTCTTTTGTAAAGATAGACATGAAAAACTGAGCTTGACAGTGTTGGAGGGATACTGGCCATTAACAGTGCGAACCTCCCTTAATGCTGCCTAAATTTAAATTACACTCAGAATGATTCAACGCAAATCTATATACACCGTACCTCAGTTTTAGCAGTACATCCAAGATAGACAGAGCCCAAAACTGTAATATCATAACATAGTGAAAAAGTGACTTTATAGGGTTGAAAAATGGCTTGTAAAACTATTTTATTGCGAAAAGACTTAAGATATTGGCACTGTCTTAGACTTTTAATCCCCTTCATGAAATAAATACTGCGGTCTGATAGAAGGCTGCCAAAAACCCGTATGGTTCTGGCAGCCACAAAACATATGGGTGCTATAGAAGTACTGTATAATAGTCTTTTCATATGGGCCAAGCAGCACTACTGATTTCAAGGTTTTCATGGATACCCAAGTGTCCTGGATAGTTACAATGCTTAAATGCAATGCCTTAGACTTCTCAGATGGTGCACAATGTGCTCTTGAATCCATGAAAAACGCATCAGAGCGCAATGCTTGTGAATGCTTAAAAACTAAGAGAATATCTAACATGACAGCAATGCTCACAGTCAGGAGACCAAGCTCATAGCAGTACACCATGTGGCTCTCAAAACATTTTTTACTTAGTGGCTAGCATTACCTGGTGGGGAAATACCAAACATGCGTTTAAAAAAAAAAAAAAAGAAAACAAACAACATATTGCCCGGATAATATTTATTTTGCTCGGAGAGCTGTGAGAAGTTTGGCTTTGGTTATATCAGCTAATGTTAGCCCCACTTTGGAAGTGTTATATAATGATATTAGTTACTATGTCCACTGAAAAGTACTGCACAGACATCACATTCAACCCAATCCCGCCTTTTCCCGCCTTTAAGCTAAGGTATGTATGGATAGCGTTAAAATTGGGTGTGTAATATCATTTTTGCTGAAACTATTTCAGGCATTTCAATACAGACTTTAAATTAAAGGCCTTTATGGACTATTGAAGCCAGGGAAAAGGAGCGAGAATTTATTGTTTCCCCACCTCCTAAACCAGGCAGGAGACTATCTGTTGAAAGACAAAACTGCTGGTCTGTCATCTCTTTCCAGCAAGGAGAATTGAGGCTTTGGAAGGCAAGCTTTCTGGATGCTCACAGAAAGGATAAGGCGTTCCAATGCTGTTTCTATTGTTTCCTTGCAGAATGACAAATGCCTCCTTTTATTGAATGGATAATTTAGCCAGCATGCCAGAAAAGCCAAGCTAGTTTTGGAGTTTGTTATTGTGAAGAATTAGTACAGCCATGCCAGTTTTAATAGTTTTATTTTTTTGCGACCCAGCTTCTGAGTTTTCTGCACTGGGAACACCTAAATAGTGGCAACCCGTTTGGTAACAATATGACAGGAATTCAGGGCTGCATTCATGATCTGTTTTTAAACATCTGCTATTTATATACTTTGGGCTAAATGCTCAAATAATCTTTAACTGCATAATTTTTCCAATGAAAAAGCACCAATTAAAAGCAGGGTTTTCCCTTCTGATAAAAGATGACCATTTGAGTAAATAGCTTGGAGAATCTCGCTCTTTTGGTAGGTTTCATCCTTCTTCAGTTGTCAGCATTCTTTCTCAAGCAGGATTTGAAAATAAACCAGACCCTTTGTCTGCTGAGAATTTTTATTTTTATTTTGTTTTGGGAGAATTTCACTGCAAATGCTTTTGGCATTTTATGTGGCCTTAGCATTTAAGAGGCGCCTCTAAGTGAAATTTATGCTTAGAGTCAGACTGCATTTGAGACCTATCAGTGAGACACCATGACTGTAGCCCTAATGAATGTAAGTAAAAACAATTGATTTTAAAGCCTTGCAAGAACACCTTTAAACTAATAATATCCACAGATCTACATTGACAGCTTAATGACTCACCATCTAAAACCCCACAATATCTGTGCTCAGATAAGGCCTTCAGCATTGGGCAGCCCGGATGCATTATGGTAACAGCCTCTCAGGGGCCTCCGAAAAATAACTAGCAACCTGTACAAGGTCTTCCAGTTTCACTTTTCAATTGGACCGCCTTTCTACTTCTGAAAACATAATAATGCCATTGAAATAAAAAGTGCAGCGGGAGCCCTTTCGCTGGGCAGAAGAAAGTGCTTTCCTTGCCTGGTTTCAATATAACGTTGATCCCTGCACGTGTTCAATGACTAGCCATAATACAGAGCTCTTGTTGACATTTATATTCTAAGCTCCAGCTTTAGATCAGAACCCTAAGCGTCATAATTCTATTAAAAGGTTAAAAGGGCACATATGATCCACAAGCACTTGGCCCGAGTTCTTGAGGCTTGATACAACTCTGAGCCAGCTCTGATGCTGTGTATGGACAATATAAAAGGGCTCATTAAAATAATAGCTGGAGGGGCTCACCGCTTCTCATTTCCTCAGATAACCGGTACCAATTTATGGGAATTTAAAAGTGGAGTTTGGAATGCAATTGGCCTGCGAGGCTTCTTTCTGAACTTGTAGTATTTACCATGCTTTTTATAATACTTTAACATACATGTCTTGTGATTTACCTTGCTTTAATGTGCTTCACTGTGATTGCGGTATATGGTATACTACAATGAGGATTAGCACCATTAATCAATCACTTGAACTCAACGACCACATCAGCTTATTAATTCTTTCTGAACTAATGTCTCAATACAGAGTTAGAAAATAACCCCTTCGAGGTAATTACCCTGATCTAAATCACTCGCACAAAATGTGCCTTGGTTGTAATTGTCTTGGGTTAACCACCAAAGTATTACATAAAACGAGTTAGAGCACAGACAGGGGGTCTGCTCAGGCAATGGGAGAGTGGTTACTCTCTATAGACTGCTGACTTCGCAAAGCGGAGTTCCACAGAGTGTGCCGTGCAGAGCGGTCTGCTCAGACCCTGCTTGTGTGGCAGCAGGAATAAATCAAGGCAGCGCCGCCTAGAGGCTAATCTAGTCAATTACATGCTCGTAGAGGTGTGGTATTGTCAAAACAGTGTTTCTGTTTGAAATGCAGCTTATGAAATTGTATGGGAAAATTTCTGTACTGACGGCTATGGGTGTATATGCAAGAGTGTCTTAAGCACTGTACAGAACAGCCAGACACGTTCGAGGAGCAAGAGCTTTTAAGAACATTAGCAGAGATCGGAATCGATTACATATCTATAGCAAGCAACTTACCATTATTCTTGGGAAATAAAATATAGAAAGCAAAATACCTTTGCCCACCCCACACACACACACTCACATCAAAACCATTTGATAAAGGCAGAAGCAGATTTCCTGTCTGATTTTAAAGATTGGCTGTGTACCGCTCCACTGAAAAAAGATCTGGCGAAAGTTAAAAAGAAACAAATAACAAAAAAAAAGTACAAAGGGTTCGTTCAGCAGAAAAATAATAATAATAATAATAATAATAATAAAGCTGCTTTCTACTGCTGATCCAGTGCCTTTAAGAAGCACCTGGAAGGAATCTGGTAGGTCCTGAAGGGGACCATAAGATGGAAACATCTGTTTCTCTTTGGCAACGCAGAGCCTGAACATTGTGTGTGACCATTGAGATGAAAACCAGTTGTGTGGCCAAACTGTGCAGCAAACAAGTCTTTTCCACATCTGTGTGTGTGAGAGAGAGAGAGAGAGAGAGAGAGAGAGAGAGAGAGAGAGAGAGAGAGAGAGAGAGAGAGAGAGAGAGAGAGAAACACATAAGTTTGGAGGTTTAAAATGTGCACCTCTTCTTTATATTAAAGAAGTTCACGGTACCCTTAAAAGTAAAGCTGGTTGTGTAAGTTAGCAGCTGGCGAGGTCATAGTTTACAGGGACACAAAGCTGGTTCATAGCTTACAAAAACAGCCTTCAGGTTAAAACTTGAGAGACTGAACTTTATATTATGGCTGGGCCAGAAACCGAATCCAGACCCTGATTTGTGACGAAAGTGACCTGAGCCAAAGTGTTGCTTAATTATTATTATTAAATGAATGACAAAATAATCCAAACAACCCTTATAAAAGTGTACTGCTGTGTAGAATGGTAAAGTACATGCAAAGGAAACTATTTTAACCATGTAATTTGTTTAGTTATGCAAATTCACGTCAAAAATGTTTACAAAAAAATACTTTTATACACCACCGTAAATATCTTTGGGCATTTATTAAATCAAGGCTCTTTTTAAAAACGAATGAAACCCTAAATAACTTTTACCTGAAACTTTTCACAAACCGACTGAATTGGTCAGATACCTTTCAGTTCTCCAGAGAATGTGTCTGAAGGACCAAAATGCATTTCTGAGTCAAGCACCGCATTCATGCGAACTTGGCAATTAATATGCACGTGTTCAGGGCCCAGAGAGCACAGAGCGAGTGGGAGGAAGACTTTCCTACTCTTTGCTTTCATATCGAGAGTGCTTAAAGCAGTTGTGAGAATGAAGGAATCTGACACATCCATTCCCCAGCACTGTCAACTCTCCCCTTGATGAGACATTAACATTCAGAAATACGGCAGCATTTCAAAAACTAAAATGCTGTGTCAATGGGCCTTTTTATCTACATATTTTTTTTATATTTGAATTCATGATGGCAATTACATTTGAACTTACTAACGGCTACAGCCGAGATGAGGTGTAGAACTACAGTAGGCTTTCAGAAGGTGCCACAGTGGTGTGCAGTAGTTAAAGAGCTCACTTGAGGAGTGTAAGCTGCTGGCTTGTGCACGGATCCTTCTGCTGTGTCAGTTGTCTGAGCCTCAACCCCCCCGGTCTGTCAATGGAACTCTGTGGGCTGTCAGGCAGTTACGATGCTGTACAAACACAGATGGATTTTACTGCTTGCGTGTTTTTGGAAAGGATCCAGTAGTCTTTATTGCTGCTCATCATTTTCAAATAAATTGGTCACTAGGCTTAGCGAGATGGTCTTTAAAACGTATTTTCCATGGCCTCTGCGGCCAGACCAAACACAAGGAAACTGGGATCCTGAGATATTCCTTCAAGATAGTTTTAACTGTAAACAGCAGATTGCAGAATTGATGAAAAGCCCAATCAACACATTGTCACAGCTTTTCCTAAAGCTGTTCATTTTCTCTGGAGATGTGTGTCTAGAAAGACATGGTCCACAAGATTTTAATCGCAGATGAAGATTTTGTTTTTCAGTGTTTTGCCAATTTGTCACACCCAGATCTGTGAAATCTCAGCATCTACTGGGCTTAGACCCTGCTTACTTTGCACATTCTTTGTCGGATTATATTGAGATTTAAACTTCACAGGGTTGGATTTCATTCCCCAGCACTACCCCAACCGAGATACATTATCCCTGTTCAAAAAGAACCGCACATTTCAGTTCCAACAATCTGCGGGATGTGCTTATACCCGCATTGGAAACATGAAACCGGCTGGTTGATAGATGAAGACATTTTAAAAGCCAGAGAAACCCTGTTTGTATCTGGACTTTCCACTCAGCAAGAACACTTTTTAAATGTTGAATCTGATATACCAGTGTTGTTCCTGAGGGCTGTGTGGCAGAGCTGAAAGGTTGGACAGCAAGTTACTGTAGATATCTGATTAAAAAAGAAAAGCAAACAAGAAGACTTACTGTTTCTCTGAAAGGTATGAAAAGTGGTATCTTTTCCGACAGCTGAACGAACATTATGGCAGATCACAAAGATATAACTTCTAGTCAGTTCTTTGAAGCGTAATACTGTATACTCAGTTTATATTCCAGAGTCTAGTTGGATTTCCTGCATTTATTTTTTGAATAGCAATGGTGTCTCAGCAATGACTGGTGGTCATATCACTCCCATTTTCTATTCCCTTCAGTTTTGTTATGCATTTGTTTCCCACATTTTTGCTTTGTGAATAATTTTTCAAAAACACAACCTACAGTAATTAATTAAATACGCATGCCAGAATATCAATGCTAAGATAAACACTTGATGAACAAAAATGAATAAAGCAGACTTTCGAGCCAGAATTGTGAATTATGTGCAAAGCTTGGGTTAACCATTTAGTCTATTGTCATATAATGAAACCTAGTAACTGAAACATTGCTTTGAAAACAGAATATAGTGCTCAGTTTCAGCACATGAATTTATGAATAAAAAGCGGATTTAAAAGAAAAAAAAAGGAATGACTTATTTTAGCTTCCTTAATACATTCTGGGCAAGGCTTGAGGCAAATGTATAATTGTATTTACTCCCCCCCCCCTCCACCTCCTCCCTTTGTTTTATAGGCTAAATGCAAGGAAACCAGGTCTGTTTGGGAGACTGGCCTTAATGTTCTAAAAACAAACCACATATTTATCTTGGCGCACTGGAGTAGAAAGACTACCTTGATTAAAAAAAGCAAATGGCAAGTGTGATCATTGGTTTTCTTTTAAGGGATCGTGTCAAAAGTTCAGTGTACTTTTAAACATGTCTGTTCCAAGGCAGTATTTATGAAGCAAAAACATGCCAGTTAGAACACATGTGCATGAACCCGGACAAACATACCCAACCCTACTGAATTTAGGAGCCATGGTTCTAAACGAACAGGCTGAACTCTTCTACAGTCGCAAGCAGAATTGTCGGTAAAGTCATTGCAGTCCTGTGCAGTTACGATAGTGTTAAAGCTTTGTGAATAAATGCACACCTATTTAACAAAGAAGATGCCCATCTACTTTACCCCTGCACCAGACAAACAGCAGTCCTTTTTTTCCCATTATCATCATTACATACTAGTGCTATTGAGTGCTGCAAAGACTTTTAATTTACAGCCCAATATTGCATTTTTTTTTAGGTGATCCCTAAGCTCTTTATTCGATTATTTAAAGGGCAATGTGATAGAGTTTCATTTCAGGAAATACTTTCCAGGCTGCTTTTTCATTTCAGCCCATGGCTAAACCACAGCTCCTGGTCTGTCCTGCATTACCGAGTGGCCCAGCGCATTATCTGGAGTTAACACAGTACCACGCATAACACCTCGCCAACAATGCTTAACATGCACATTCTTCAAACGTCACAGTAGGAATTCATTAACTATAAACAAAGCCCAGATAAGTTACAGAAATAAAATCTAATATGCCATATTCTTCACAATGCTTCCCGATGCCTTACAATTCTTTTACTTATGCTTTGCTTTTAGTGTGGGAAACTTTTATAAGGGAGGTTCTACATCACCAGACTCCAGTGCCTTTTAAAAAAGAAATGTGGGGATACTAAAGGATGAAAGTTACAAACCACTGAATGGATCCAAAATAAATGGATCCCGAATCCCAATTTACACACAGGGTTAAAATAAAGAAGTAAGATATTGCAAACAAATTCCTTCAACCTGCCTTTCCATAGGATCAGCACACCCATTTGATTAAAGCATCAGACAAGACAATCATAAGCCCAGCACTTGTCCACACTGTTAATGCAAAGGAATTCAGTATGGGCATGCCTGGCGCACACATCTTAGTTGCTGACTAAAAGATAAACACTAAGGAATTAGGGACTGGTTAATTCACACGGCTATGCTGGGACAGATGAAATAACAATAAATTAAAAACCACATCAATGCAATATGACTGTGCTCCTTGACTCACACTACATCTCATGTGCTAGCTATCCCCATGACACAAAAAAGGCACCATCACACTAGTTCATACTTTTTATACCACTGGGAGCTGCCAACACTAGGATCTGTGACATTCTCCAAAAACGAATAATCACGTACATAAAGATTTTTATCGTCAATACGTAAATATTTGAACTATTGCAGTAAAAGATGAAACTTAGCCTTTAATTTGTACTGACCTAAAGAGTTTACTGTCAGCATGAAGCAAACCTTGTCCTTTTCAGAAATGGCTAAAGGCTTGGTTTTGCATATATATATATATATATATATATATATATATATATATATATCCCTATATATATATAATATATATAATATATATATATATATGATACTTTGTTTTCGTTCAATAATTTCAATCCTTATTGTCTGCAGAGTTATTTGAGTTTATTCTTGCAGGCTTTGGCAGGGTCTAGCACCTGGGGCTAGGATTGTTTAATACAAATATACAAAATAACATGAGTGAGCTCTGCAGAAATTCCAAGAAGCAGCTTTTTTTATTTCTTTTTTTTTTTTTGGTGTCGCTGAGGAATGTTCTAGTATTTTATAAAATATTACACAGCTCTGCAATAGGCACCAACGTGGAACACACTCTTACTTATTAACTTGTGATTTGGAAGTATGTTGCAATAGCTACAAAAAGTTTTCAAAATAATGACTCCCCCATTTGTGTTGATTTCAGTGAAAATGACCTGTGGAAATGACCTGAGCGTAATACAAACATGTTTCCTTATAATAAATATAATAAAAAACATAAAAAAAGAGAAAACTAGCTACTGGCAATGCAACTTTCTACTGTTTGTGCCTGCCAAGTACCAAAGCTAGTACAGTACATTTCAAAGGGTAAAGGAGCACAGCATCATAGATTTATGCACGTTTTTTTTGACTTGGACTCCAATTCACTGCAAATCATTTTGATTTAGACTGCACACGTCTCCTCCCATGTAATGAGTTCAGGCATTTTTGTTAACTTAATCCTCAATTCACATCCCTAAAACACTCAGAGCTTGGCAATATTTGACCTTTGTGCATAAAAAGCCCTGGTGTAAATTATTACAAAAGTCTTGCTCCTGGACCTCAGCAGGCAATAATGCTTGGGTTGATGGTCCTGTCAGATTTGATATGGTGGGCAAGTCATTTCATATACTGTGCTTCCAAGAGCCGTTTTCAGAGATCACTTTTCATTTTCAAATTCTACATCCATCTAGTTGCTGGAATGTAAGGCAGAATAACTCTGATATTGGGCTGATTGTAAGCACTTAGTCTACAGTATGTGGACTGTCTGACTCCCAACCTTACGTGTGAGTATAGGTCATGCTTATTTACTTTTTCATGATACCGAGAGCTCTAATTTTGTATCCATGAAGGCCGAACCTATGCAACTTCCATATTAGTTATTCAATGGCCTTCCAACAGTTGTAACAATGTAACACCAGAACATTTTGTAAGGTGTTGGTCAGTGTCTTCCAATAAGCTGCTTAGCCTCTCAATAAAAACGGATATTTAGCGTTCCCCTTGGAGCCTTTGAAAGCTCCCATTGTCTTTAACACCAGAATGTTACATTTCTGTCTGAGTCAATGCATTTTTTATATCACTCAGCTATTTCCTTGCTTCCATCCATCACGGTGATGACAACTCGTTGTGTTTTACAAAGGTAATCTGTTACCTTTTCAAGAGTTGATTTTGGCTTCTGCAGCGAGCTTTACATCTGCTTTTTTAAACACTTGCTTTTTCATTTTGGAAAAAGAAAAAGAAAAAAGAAAAGAAAAACAACACACGAACACACACACACACGCACACACACTCATGCACGCATGCACACACACACACGCACACGCACACACACACGCACACACATGCACGCACACACACACACACACACACACACACACACACACACACACACGCATGCACACATGCACACACATGCACACACAGGCACACACACACACGCACACACATGCACACGCACGCACACACACACACACGCACGCACACACACACGCACACACACACACACACACGCACACGCATACACACGCACGCACACACACACGCACACACACATGTACGCATGCACCGCGCACACACACACACACACACACACACACACATGCACACACACACACACACACACACACACACACACACACACACACACACACACACACACACACACACACACACACACACATGCACACACACACACACACACACACACACACGTGGTGAGACCCATCTCTGGTTGGCACTAAATGGTGACTAGCTGTGCTTCACAGGAGGTATTCTTGTTCAGAATTTTTCATGGGGCAGAGTGCTGACCGTCTGAGGAATTCAATAACAGTTGCACATCTGAAAGCCCAGATTAAGACAGATCTACAGGATGGAAGAAAAAAAAAAGTTCAGCAGTTTTGCTGAGTTTTAACAGGGTGGTATACTGGAGTCTCAAGAAATGGTTATTAAGTTGGATATTGATAATACTGAATATAAACAGACTGGGGAGATTGTTAGTTTTTGGATGGGAGACGTCCAAAGGCCATCATAGGTACTGCAGAATTCGCACCCAAACTCAAAACTTGGGTACAAATACTTATAGCGAAATTACAATTAAATAAATGGCAGTTATATTTACCTCATTGTCATTGTGAATTGTAATATATATACAAAAAAAAATCATGAATGTATTAACCATCTAAATTCATATTTATTCTAAGATTCTACTCTACATTTATTATAAGATTTCGAATTGTAATCCTAGTAAATTAATTTGTTGCCAGTTTTTAAAACAAAACATACAAAACATCTAACAGAAAATGAATGTTTCTCAGCCGCTCGCCTAATATTGGACTCAATTCGTATGCATTCCTACTTTCATGCAACAAACTCAAAGTTACAAATGTAACGATAAGCAGCTGCACTTCAGAGGACAGTATATAGATTGTTTGTACCATTTGCCAAGAGTTTTGCAGAATGATTGTAAATATTTTACAGGTGCAGTTAGATGGAGCCCTTTAAATAATGTAGTTTTTTTTCCCCAAAATACATTCTTTTCATAGAAACCTGTGATTTATGAATACCATTATCTGTCTTCAAAGGCCTCCCCGTAGACACAACAGCTTTTTTGAAGCTGCTTTAAAACAGAGTAATTAGATACTGTTTGGAAGGCTCTCTGTAAGAAGCAAATGGTACAGACAGGTTCTGCGTTGTGGGGGCCTCACATCCAGCGAAGCCTTGTACAACCTGAAAATGCAATAGTTATTTTACTGCAAATGTAAAAGTCATTACCAAAAGCCACTCTTTTCAAGACCCAGTCAATGTTTTAATGATTCCAATGTACCTGCATGGGTGTGCCCGTGTGTCTGTTTTTTTCAACAAGGTGTAAAAGTGGCAGACATCCATGGTGTTTAGCCCTTCAGATTCTCAGCTAAATTACTGGGATTCTGTTTAAAAAATATTACAAGAATTAACATGAAATAATTATTGAAAAGAATATGTGTGGTGATTATTGCCCAACATTGCATTCTTAAAGAATTGCACAGCAAAGCACCAAATTACCAATATTTTGCACATGGCTTCAGAAATCTTAATGACATGGGTGCAACATTTACAAAAACATGTTTCTGAATGATTAACTAGTTATGAACACAGGAAAACATCAATCAAATGCATTCAAAAAGAGGTGTAACCCTGTTTCTTTCTAAAGTACCGTACCGGTAGACGTGCTTGGGGTAATACTGCGATTTAAAAACAAAATGAAGAACATTATTCAATTTCAAAAAGAAAAAGAAAGGTTTGTTTTTGAAACAGCAAATCAAACATAGCACGCAACGTTCATTTCATACCGGCATGGCAGCTGCTACTTTAATTCTGATTTTTTTTTTCAGCTTTGTAACCTCTAGATTGTAAATATATAAAAGCCTGTTTTTTTCCTCCCAGTTACAATACTGTAGATACACAGTAGAGCCCCAGATTTTGTGTTCTTCGAATAAGGCAACAAGATAAACTGCTTCCAGAGAAATGTACTGTTTTTGTAGGGTATTGTGCTTCATTACATTTAGTCCTAGCTGCCACCTTCCTAATATCATGTTTTCCCTAACTGTTGGCGACACAATGTTTTTAATAGAAAGCACAGCGTTTACAACTAAAACTGAACACTGACATAACAGAAAATATTTACCAGAACCAGTTTTTGAGAAATACACTCAATTGCGATTTAATTTCAGGCTTGTGAAAGCATTACAAGATAGCCTACTCATTTCAGTGATCCTGGGCTCTGCTGATGTAAAAACACACAACACAAAAAAAAAACATTGTCTAGTCCTGTACACAAAAACATACATTTGCATAATTATAATGCTTCTTTTTCTCCAGTTTTGTTCTGTCAGTGCAACAATTCCTACAACAACCCAGGATAAATGAAGGTCAGTGTATGCATCCTTCAATCCCACCGCTGTTGGCAAGCTACCAGCCCCAGGAGGACAAAGGCCTGCCCTGCAGGTTTCTGCGTAGGATCAGAATGTGACAGTCCCTGGTGTTGTTGCCTTGTGTAACTGGGATGTGCAGCAGGGCCAGTGTGACGGGGAGACTTTGCACAGCCAGGACAGGAACCAGTGCTCCTGTGACAGTAGTGCAAACCGGATCAGACTCTTTTGGGACCCTTATAATGTTTCTTTTAAATGTTAAAATCTTTTCAGATTTCCTTGTGATTAAAATCCCACTAGAATCAAAATTGGTAGCATGTTAGCAAACTGAGATTTTGTTTTTTACACAGCAGCTATTTTCCAGTCTCTTTTGCTAAATTAGTAAAGTCGTTGTAATTCAAGTTAAAAAAAAAAAAATCCTTAACACACATTCATGATATTTACTATGTACAGTAAATGCTGCCATCTGCCTTGGCACCCAGAAACAAAACAAAACAAAAAAAACCTGGACAGTTATAAATTAAACAGGAAAAACAAAAAGAAGCCATTTATGCACGCAAGTTGTGGTTTAGTGGTAGCAACACAGATGTATTTCAGAGCCCGCTACTCCACCTGCACACACACAGAGGACAGCTTTATCACAAGCAACATAGAAAGGGGCTGTGGGTGGAATGGAGTTGCACTGAAATTTGGCAGAAAGGCAGTTTTCAGTTCAATAGGTTTGCTGTGTCAGTGTCACTGGGAGCTGCATGAGTCATTACTCACTGTTGGAGTTCTGCAGCTCAGTGCTATCTAAAGGATGCTTAGCTGGGCACTGATTTGGAAAAACTAATTCACAGAGAGAATAATAATTAACCCTATCTCATCTTTCCAATACCAGAACACTCTGGTCTCTTTATAACACTGCCCTAGGGAGCGTATAACTGCACAATGAAATGCCTCTTGTGAGGCTTGTCCCAGTCCACCTGTGCTCATCACCCGAGACCCCAGTACCAGACTGGGTGTCTAATACAGTCATTACCAGCAGTGTTGTAATTTCTACACAGAATAACTCCACCTACAGTACTACCATCCATCCACATCTGCTCCATGTGTGCTTCTAATCAGTAATACTTTTCTCTTGCTTGATGGGTTGGATTTCAAAAGCAGGCAAGCTTTTGTAAACATCTAATATGGGGCTTGTTTTGCAGGCCACGGCTTTAATTGAGCATGAAAGCTGGGCTCTGTCTCGTGAACTAGCATATATAAAGAACCTGTTTCGACTTGCTGGGATGTTCATGCATTAATGTCAAATCCAATTCCCTGTTTGTGAATGTACACAGCACAGGGGTTAGGTGCTGCAATGATGCCTACATCAACAGAGTTACAGACTGTGGGAATCTTGGAACTTTAAATACAGTAAATCAATGCAATAAAATCCCAATATCATTCGTTAACCTCAATCGACACAATAGAATGCAATGTACTAATCCATCAGTCTGGTTTAAAATCCAAAGCAAATGAAACTGTACATGTGTAAACTATTATAGTATGATTTATACTTTTTTTAAATACTTTTTTATTTAATTACATTTTTTTTTATAAATTAGAAAAAAGTCTGTTGGCTATATTATAGACTTCTTGTCTTACTAAACCAGTCCTCTTGGCACATTGACATTTTTATATTGTAGTTATACTATATATATATATATATATATATATATATATATATATATATATATATATATATATATATGATATTATCTTCCAGGGGAATATATAGATTTACCCCCCACCATTTCAGTGCTGTTTTATTTTAAATGTGGTTTTCATGGACATTTTCTGACCAATAAAAGTTTCTTGAGTGTTAGGGTACAGGTTGCAAAAAGATTAACCAGTAAACACAGTTTTGATTCAGTATTGATGATATCTTTATGGCATGAGTGCATTGTTTCCTGCAACTGAAAGTAAATTGGCGAAAGCAAAATTGCCGCACACTTTGATCGATCCAAAATGTATTTGAATAAATAGTTGAGAGATTTATTGCATTATTAAGAAAATATTATAACCAAAAACCATACCTCTTTTTAAATTACTGCTCTGGCTGATAAACTTTGTCTTAAAATTGAAATAGCTCATCCATCATGCGAAATCTTTCGTTATTTTAGTCTTAAGAGAGATTTATCAGTGGGTGGCACTGAATGGTTCTTTGTGCTGCCTCACTGCAGTTTGCATTTGCCAGATAGAAATTGCCTGCAGGAAAGAAGACATGTGTGTCTTCTCTCCCACTGCATTCCACTCAATGAAATGAAGAAAAGGGTTTATTTTTATTTCCCCGCTTTCTGAACTATGCATTCCTGTGTTAGGGTTAAAGAGATGCCGGGTATGATGGAACACACTGGAGTTCAGGAATTAGAAATGTGAAGAGTCAGCACCAGTTACTAACCAGTTACTCGCCTTTTTAAAAAGGAAAGGCAACTCAATGTGTGGCTTTTACCCTGATATCTCATTATATAAAACCCTTTTTTACAATTACAGTTGAAGCAAAAACACATTCCAGATGCAATGTAGGATTCTAGACAGAGTGACAGAGCACATTTTACATTTTCATTTTGGTTTTAGTAATAAAATAAAAGAAACAAAGTATGTGTATTCTGTAAAGCTGCATTATCTTCTGAAATATATTGCAGTATATATAATATATATATATATAATATATATATATATATATCTATATATATATATGTCTATATATATATATATATATATATAATATATCTATATATATAGCATAAATGTGAAATAAAACCACGCTGTGGCAAGGTACAGTATACTGAAGCATAGCCATTTATTGAAAAAAGTGGATGTATGGAATGCATAGAAAAAGTATGGGAAAAGAACAAAATAATATATGGACGAATCGTAGACATAGTTAAAGTACAGAATGACTGGAAAGATACACAGCAGTAACACTCATTTTACACCTAATAGTAATTGCTAATATTCTATCCCATTTGGTCTTCAGCTTCTGATGGCAAGATTATAAATTAGATCACACAGACACTCTCTTGGTGACACAGTGTTTTGATCCTAAACAGATTGGATGCTTCAAATAACAGATTTACGGAGTTAAAACGACTCCCCCAAAAGACCAGAAAACTATTCAAATAAATTATAATTCACTGTAGAAGCCATTTCCAAGCCAGGTGAGTGCATCTATCTCATCATATTAAAAAATCCTCAACCAATTTGATCACCCTCCTGTCCCCCAATGGCAGATGTCAATCAATGAAATGAGTCAATCACAGAATGCAATCAATGAAATGAGTCAATCACAGAATGCAATCAATGAAATGAGTCAATCACAGAATGCAATCAATGAAATGAGTCGCTTGAAAGCTAGTAAAAACTAAACACAAACTTACTGCCATTCTTTTATAAATACAGTTCAAGCCTAAATTAAATTAGAAGTATAGCTATTGCAGTGCCATTTAATACAGACGTCAGTGCAAGTAAAACATCACATTAAATAGAAATCAGCCAACACAAAGAATCTCTCAAATGTAAAGTCAGAATGATTTCCACATTGGTGGAAAGTTAGTTATTAACTCATGGACGTGTGTAAAGAATCCATTTTCAGAATATTTGTTTACATACACAGTATATATTTACTATGTGAACATACAGTTTTAATGAAAAAATAACTAATGATGTAAAAAAAACAGCAATGCTCTCACTAGTGAATTGAGCATCTTCTATTTCTTGTTGCTCATTTTGGCTCATGAAAATAATACATGTGCGCATTTACTGGTTTTATAAAAAACACAATATTATTCATCTACCGAGATGCATTCAGGATTTTCCACTGATAATGTTACTAATGCAATACAATGAGCAATACAAACTTGTTAAATGTTTATGAGGGAGCACCAATCTCTTCACACAGTGCGTGATTTCAATACAGTGTGCGGGGTTTACTGGAACAGACTCACTCCATTTTCTGTCAGTGATACAAAAGGAACATTATTGTACGTTTTCTGCAACGTGACCTCTGACTTTCTGATGTATAACTTGAACACACTCATAAAGTTTTACCACTGAGGTAGAATAATAAAGGTCTGTTAACAGATTGCTGTCGGTCAGGAGCTGGTGTTCGTTGCCTGGCTTGTCGTCTAATATATTTCTGCTTTCTGTTTAACACATTAAGAGATCCAAAATACTGCTGATAAAGAGAAAACAAAACAGATTCAAGCCAGGCTGAGATTTGCTTGATTAATGTAATCATGTATTTATTGTTTCTGTTGAGTTGCAATTAGGTCAAAATAACCCATCATTTTAATTACGGCCCTGCTATCCCCAGCAGCTATTAAAAAGTATCAAATGCACTGGATCAAAAATGTAATCTTAAAACTGCCTAAAATACCCCAAACCATATTTGTCACTGTTGTTACTTGTTATAAGCATACAGTGCCATAATTAAAACCGTAACCTAGGATAAGACAAGTCGACAAATGACATTTTAGATTTTACTTTACAATGACATGATTTTGAGGTTTTGAATGCACTGAATGAAGGTGCAGCAAGAACACGGTGGCAGTGGCCACATAAAGTGATGCTGTGAAAGCGTCACCTGCGTATTCTTAAACGGAATATCAGACAGCCTGATAAGAGATCCTTTTACTTTAACATTCACAGTTCCTTTATTATGCCTTTGTTTCTTATTTAGAGCTTGTAGGGCTTATATGGGTTTTTTGTGGCAGGAGTGTTAATTTTTTATTTATTTATTTTTGCTAGTTTTTCTTTGTGTTGTCATTCTGAATCCCTTGTGTTATTTTGGTTTGAAATCCCTCTGATATCATTAGTTGTAATAAACCCCCTGTTGTTTGGTAAACCTCTGTTTTGGCCCTTTTCATTTTTATATTTCGCTGTGGCACTAGATTTAAGTTAAAGTCTATGCTGTTACACACTGAGTACAGAGGTGCTTTCCATCCTTAAGTAACAGATCCACTTGACTGCAGCATTAGCCCACAGCCATTGCCTCAGACACACAACACCTCTGACCATAACCTGAATGCTCACAAACACAGCAGTGAGAGGGATCTTGTGAAAGCTATCTGTAAGGTCTTCTATTCTGGCACAGATGTCACGCTCACTATTTCAGCGTCGGGTCTAAGCACAGCCCAACCTTTCCTTTTTATAGACTGTGCCTGTTGTGAAATATACTGTATTTGATTTTCAAATTTTTATGGTTTAGTTTATAAAAAGTTAAAAATGTGACCTTTTTTTTCTGATGGCAGTCTAAATGTTTTTCTTTTAATTATACAGATGAAAATGCAAAAAAAAAAAAAAAAAAAAAAAAAAAATTTTTTTAAATGCAGTGAATGTTAAAAGCTGTGGAAGTGAAAAACAAAACCAAAAAAAATGCATCCTGTAATTATGTTTCTGAGATCTGTTTCCAATAAGAAACCCTGCTGACTTGGGCTGGCTGTGTGTGTAAAACCCTGTTCAGAAAAACAAAGGGAAAAGGAGGGTAAATCAAAAAGCCTGGACCTCTCTACATCTTCAACTACAACAATAAAACTGTGCAGTAAACGTAGTTATATTTGTGTTCCAGAATCAAATTGAGACTGCCATCTGTTCCATCAGCAGTTAAGGTCACCCAATAAACAAAGAAGTATTCTTGTTGGGACTCATTCTATTGTTGAAAAGATACTTCATCATCCTTAAGGTAATTTAAATAGCAACTGAGAATCAAATCCAGGCTCCATTTACCTAGCAGGCAGACACAACTTCATATAACTCAACACCATGAGAGACTTTATTATATACTCCCCCACTTAAACAAAGCTCTTCCAGAGCTCTTCCCCGTATCCATCTGTTAACAGTGTGGGAAGACGCAATGCCGGAGCCAACGCCTTTTCCTTCTGCAAAAGTCTGATGATTAAAAGCCAGCACTAACATCCTTTGCATTGGATGCTGAATAGGTGTCAACCATCAGTCTCAGTCTGTATTCTAAACTCTGTCTTCCTTAAAAAGTGTAAACAGTGTTTGTTTAAAACAGCAAACATCGTTTTTCAATGAGCTAAAGTAAGTAATACAAAAATGCTTTCCCTTTCTTTGTTGTTGACAGGTGTTGCAAACAATCCCTGCACAGACTCAAATGCAATTGAGAACCTTTAATACTTCTGTATGCTGGGTTTCCAAATGAATGAATAGGGGATTTTGACTATAATACAGAGGTGTTGAAAAATATCTGGTAACTATGGAATGCAATACACTCTTAGACCTCACCACACTACACAAGCTCATCTGTCATCAAGAGTGTACTCCATCAGGTACAGACTCACATCACTGCAATCCATCGCGCAGGTGCCCTCAGTCTTACCAAGCACACTTTTCATGTTTTAACATGAAGAAACTGGGGGGCGAAATTATATGAGAAGATAAGATAATGCCAGCAGTATCGACACAGCTTAGCCGCATTTATTTAACTTTTTTTTTAAGCTGCAAATAAATAAATAAATAAATAAATGTTTTACAAAAAATTATATATATATATATAATATATATATATATATATATTATATATATATTATAGATATTATTATATGAAAAATTCTTTAAGAACTTTAATATAACCTAAGTACCCGCTGAACTTGTTTTACCATAAACACAGTAAATGAAACCGCAGTTACAGTTTGCTTACTATTTGATATTATAAATATAAAGAGAATTTGTCTGATGTCAAGACTTTCCGTAAGACAAATTGGACAATAATACTACATTAGGTTTTGTGTGTTGGGTGCTAGAAAGCATGCAAATGGTTGTATATATTTTCTCCTGTACAAAATATTATCTTTCAAATATGACATTCAATACTGTTCAGGTAAATGGGAAGTATATATATATATATATATATATATATATATATATATATATATATATATATATATATATATATATATATTTCCCGGAGAGCTGCAGGGTCTTCTGGTTTTTGTGTCAACCGAGTTCTTAGTTACTGAATTGAACCAATTATTGTCTTAATTAGTCAAGATTAACATGTGTTCCAAATCTTTAGCCACTGGTGATGTGAAGACACCTACAGGATTGGGGCACTCCAGGACCTGGGCTGGAGATCCCTGCTGTACATGATGTTGATTGAGTTGACTGGCCCATATTTTTTTGACACGATTAATATTAAATACAGTGGAGTTTATTCATTCAAGAGGGTTCAGACAATATGCAGGCATTTCATATTCCTTTTTTTTCATGATAAAGTCATTTTCTGGAGGGTTGAAATTGACAAAGTGTTATTTTTGGTCTGTGGTTCAGATTTTTGTCAGAGCAAGCATCTCGTGAATTACATATTGAGGTGGGTTATGCACTCATCTCACATTCTTTTGCTATATTATTTTGAATCCTATTAAGAAATGCAACTTTTCCCCATTTCTGTAACAAGGAAATAAAATAGATTGGAATTTTCTAAACATCTCCGATGGTGAACATTTTCATATTTGTCTTTGTAAGAATAAAACAACAAAATATTATTGCTACCCATAATAATCATCATGGTGTTTAAATCAAAGAAAACCCACACCTCCTCATAAACTTTTTGTAAACTTTCCCTCGGCAGATGGTTCTGTAAAGTGCACAGGACAAGGGCGGATCAATTATCAGGCTGTTTGCTTTTCCTTACAGGTATGGTTTTGAATCACCCCATAGTGAATGAAAATTTGAATGAAACCTGATGAATAATCTGACATGAAATACTGTACTATACTGATGTCAGATAAAATATATAAATTATGTTCATGTAGTTTAAATAAAAACAAAAACAAAAAAGTCTTAAAATTCTAGATGATGCAAAGCTTTTGGTCAAAGCTGTGATTATTGAATGTCAGCAAAGTATGCTGATGACTTACAAACTGTATTGTAATTTACAGATTTGAATGCACACTTTTTCTCTTCCTTTTTTTCTGGTGATTCTTATGCACCATAATACAAATTAAATAATTATTTCATGACAGGTTATACACAGAGCAACCTTTTTTTTTTTTTAACATGCATGATAAAATAAGTCTTAATACAAGTTCATGTTATATACTGCACATTACGGTAATTTGTTACCTAATGGCAACTTGCAAATACAGCTTGTAGGAAATGGTACAGTTATATACAGTTGTAATTGGCAAAATGTTTTGTTTGCAGAAAGTGTATTTAAATCTCAGTATTACATTAGTAGTGGCCTTATGCATTAACAATTACCATTTTTGTAAGTATAAGTACATAGAGGACAACAGAGGCAAAACCTACTAAAGTTCAAACACACAGTTTCTGCCCAAGGCTCCTGTCTGTCCAATAGACACTGCTATGATGAATAGCTGGCAGACACCACTGCTGCAATATATAAATATATATATACCGGGTCTAATTCAGACCTGACACCACCTTTAAGCAAGCATTTAACAGTGAGGAAGATGTCAGAGTAGAGTAAAAATAATGGGCCAGTGGAACAATCTGTGCTGAATGGTGATGGGGGGGTGGGATGGGAGAAACCTGACAGAAACATAATTAAATTGTAAGTATGCGCTTATAAAACTTGAATTCACGTGCCAGTGAAAACATATTAAAGTACGGGTGTCAGCAGGCCTTTTCGCTTGCATGTGTTCTCTATAAATATTCCATTCTTCAGGTTCTAACACCATAACCCTGACTGCCTTGAAGGCTATTAAGTAAGGCATGTGTGGAATCAAGTCGGCCATAACATCCTAGGACCAAAATAAAAGCATGAAAGAATGCCTGCTATTTTATTATTGCTGTGCTAATGCAATTTAAGGTGGCCGACTTTCCTTACAGTGGAGTTTTCTTGGAGTAGCCGGTATGGTTTGGGGCAATTAAGTCTAGAATTAGAGTCACAGTTTAGTTTTAATTGGCATTGTGGTGGTTAAATCTTTTTTTAGCATGTTTCCAGAGCTGTAAAAATGGTTTAATTTATGAATGTATTAAACACACATTAAAAGTAGGTGCTTAATTAGTTACAGCCAAGTAAGAAAGCCAGTGAAGAAATATCACATTGTATCACGATTATGCAAACTCATTTCACAGTACAAATCAACTATATTGATGTAATGTGTTTATTTAATTATTTGACCAATTCTACCTCAGTTTTTTGCTCCCAATTTGAAGTTTCACCTCACTGCTAACACACACTTACTAAAGATAAACAGGCTTCCATCCTTTTTTTCAAGTGAATCGCCTGTTTTCACCCGCTGATCGGTGTCATTAAGCTGTAACAGCTGTTACAAAGCTACTGAACGCTGGAGGTGCAGGCCCAGCCTGGGAGTTATCCCGCTGGCCTCCTGACCACTAGGGGCCGCTGACGCGTGGAAAGCGACGCCCAGAAGATTTCCCGACCCAGCCCATCAGGTGAAGATTACACAATACTACCTTGTGACATACTGTACACACCCACTCCTCATGCTGTTACATTCCAGTATGCTGACAGGAGCTACTGGTGATCAAGGTACATTAATCAGATTTTATATTACAGAGGTAACAAGTAAAAGTCTAACTTCTTTATTACATGTGTCCCAAAGGAAACATTACCAATATTTTACATCTTTAAAATGTCAAACAAAAACTAAAAAGTCATGATATCAGGAGAATACAGCTTTGGTGCTTCCAGGAAACACACGGTGCCCTGGAAGCTTAAACACAAGTCAATTCATGTCCCCTGGGCTCTTGTGTTGATACAGCAGCACTTGTATGCCACCCTAATAATCATTTTCAGTTTGTGTCTGAATGAGATACCATTCCCTGTATTAGTGTAATATATTTCTTTTAAATGGAAACAGCATCAGTCTGTACGTCTGTCAGCCGTCGCGAACCTTAGGAAATCCATATCAGCTTACATGGAAAGCTGTTCTGTTGTTGGCACACATGATTACAGTGTTGGAGTCGTTCTCAATCAGCTTCTATGTTTGCTGTTGATTCGTTACTCGCACCCAGCATGGCAATACCCAGCAAGTGTACTGTGGTGTTTAATTCATCAGGATTCTCAAAGACAGCATGTCAAAATGACACCTGATCCATACAGTCATTTAAACAAAGCGATTGCCAATCACTTCATTCACAATCACACCGTGCATTATTATGGTAGCATGAAGAGGGTAAATAACCAGATTTATTTGCAATTCCCGAACAAGTAGGAAAACTGGATAACTTCCACATGCCTTTACATAGAAACAGGTAGTGAGAGAATTGTTCACTGAATACCACATGGTTACAAATATAATTCTGTCACACTATATTGAGCTATAACCAATTCAGCATTGTAGCCTGACATAAAAAAATTAAAACTGGTATATAAAGCAAGGCTAGTTCAGCAGTCCCTTGCGAAAAGAGCTTTTCAAAGTTTATTTTTATTTTATTTTTAAATTGGAGCAGCTGTCAATATCAGAAACCTTGTCACCAACTTTATTATTCTTTCCAAAGTGAAATTTTGATCTTTAAAGCCAACCAGCTAGGCAGAGATCCCTGCTCTACACTTTGGAAAATTATTAAGCCAAATGAGTACACTCTGCTACTCTAAATAAACATTTGCTTTTCAGTCCGCAGTCTGCATCCAAAAGACTTGGGTCATTTTTAAGTTATTGCAGATTAGATGACAGGATTATATAGTGATTATTATTATTTTTTTTTGACATGATAAAATTAGCAAAAAACACATGTTCTGTTTGCTAAGGTACTTCAAACCTCATTGTTGAAGTAAATTAAACATAATTGACGGAATAGTTAAAATACATAATTAAGTTTATTATGTTTTGTGTTGGTATTTAGTCTTTCAAAAACTCGCTTAGGTTTCAAACTTCAAACTTGTAAGCCAGGTTGAAACTATTGCAATATTGCATTGTAAAAGTGTGATCCTTAAACTGACTGAAACAGTTCTTTTCTTGCTTAGCTGAACAGCCTGATGCTGTTTGAGGTTTGATAGTTTGTTGGGATCTCTGGCACCTGTCTCTCCTGGCTGTCCTCTTACCTGTCTGGACACATGCCGTCTGTTTTCTATGATGGAAGCAGGGCTGATGCAAACCCAGTCACATGCGGTGCCCCTCATCTACTTTATCCGCCAACTTAGCCTCATTTTTCACTCCTATACAGATGACACCCAGCTCTACCTAAAACTAGACCCTGGATGTCCCTCTGCCATGGTCTGGCTCTCAGCTAATTTTCCTCAGTTCAACACCAACAAATCTGAACTTCTTCTAGTAGGACTGAAAAACTCAACTCAAGAATTTCAATATTGCTGCCTATAACCTCGTAAACTGTCTGTTGCTGCCTTCCCCCACTGTACAAAGCCTTGGTGTACTTCTGGATAGAAACCTCTCCTTTGATGTCCAAATCTCCTCTGTAGTCAATTCTTCCTTTTACCACCTCTGAAACATCTCAAAGGTCCGTCCCTACCTTTCCCTCCCAGATGCAGAGATACTCTGTCATGCATTCATCTCCTCTCGAATAGACTACTGCAACTCTCTCTATGGTGGTCTCCCGTCACCCGCCATAAACTGACTGCAGCTGGTTCAAAATGCCACTACTAGGATCCTTACCAGATATAAATAACATGATAACATTATCCCCCCATCTTGCCCAGCTGCACTGGCTATCTGTAAAGTTCAGGATTACTTTCAAAATTATCCTGCTTGCCTACAATGCCCTTCATCACACAGGTCCAGAGTATCTCTCCAACCTGCTGACCTGCTATGTTCCTGCCTGCAAGCTGAGGTCCTCTGACTCAGGCCTGCTTGTTATACCCAAACAGAAGCGCCCCACACTTGAGAGCGCTCTTTTAGCTTCATGGCCCCGACTCTGTGGAACTCTCTCCCAGCTTTAGTACATGCAGCTCCCACAGTCGCTCGCTTCAAATCAACTCTCAACACATGCTCTCTTGCTTTTAATGCTCCCTAAGCCTGATATCAGTTATTATCTGTTATCTAAATTGCTATTTCAGTCTTTTCAATCCATTTTATTTGTTTAATTCTGCTTGACACACACATCCATAACGTTTAGAATTCACATCCTAGCCTTTATTTAATGTATTATGCCTATATTTGATGTATTTGCAATGTTTTTTTTTAATGCTGTATTTAATGTGCTATGCCCTGTATTTAATGTATTATACATTGTTCCTCACTAACTTGCAAAGAGCTTTGTGATGGTGTCCACTTTGAAAGGTACTATATAAAATAAATATTAATTGATATTGATTGATTGATATAATAGCTGCAGATCTCCATAAAAACCTGATAAGCACAGTAATGATTGATCTACCTACTTGACAGGCCTCTGAATATTGTATTGCTTGGGGTTAAAGCTGTATCTAGCTGTGTGTGCATTGACCTCCCACAGTTACCTGTTACAGGAACACAGCAGGTGCCAAATTATACTGAGGAACACAAACGTTACACTAATGAACTGTATAGCATGTGTTCAAAACTATAACGCAGAAAAAAGCATAATTATACATTTATGTGCCATTGTAGACACCGTCAATGTTATTGTTTACTGACATGTCAATTGTGTGTAGGACAACATTAAACCAATTTGATTGCTTGGTCACTTCCTTTATTGGATATTCTCAGCAATCATTGTGCTGTTTATTTAACCAACCTACATAGTTTAACTTGCAAAAAAAAAAAAAAAAAAAAAGCTAAAATTATAGCCAGACCCTTCCAAATTGGCTGAGTAGCGTCATTCATTTTTAAAAACATTTGACTTGAAATTTAAAAAACTAATAAATAACTCAGGCTAGTGGTTAAAAGCGTAAAGTATATTTGGTCGTGTTAAGTTTGGTAAACCATTTAAAAAAAAGCGCAAGCCAATATTTTAAATAGAAAATTTGCTATGGATTTTGCCCACCTCGTAAAGTAAAGTTCCACCAAATTGAAAGGAGGAGGTTTTGTTTTAATAAGGCCAAACTTCTCGTTTTAAACTTTAAAACGATAGCTCACTGTTTGTATTCCACAAGCGAACCCTTATAAAAGTTTCCCACTGCAAAAGCATAGCAAAGTGTAAGAAGGCAAAGTGAAATCACAGTAAAACATAGGTAAGCATTGTAAATAATTAGCAGATGTGTTAAAGCCTATTAATATACATGGCAAAACAGGGTAAACTATGGTAAATTCTTATTGTAACAATGGGAATAGCATTGTAAAACTGCAAAAACACATTGTGAAGATGTTGTGATAAACTTTTATAAAGGAAACCTACAACACCTAAAGTTTGTTATTGTCCTTGCTTGTGGTAACTTGTTTTTAATAGAATTAAAAAGTCCACTGGTACAGCAGTGCACCCGGCCCTAACTGCTCCGAGTGTATGTTAATTATCCTGCTGTCCATTCTGAAATGCCTTCAGCGCCTCAAATCATACCCACATTTTCAAAATTACTAAATGTGTGTGTGGAGGGGATCGTGGAAAAGGTCTGATTGTAACTGGCAGTAAGAGTCAGTCCTAAAGCTGGATGGCTTGTAATCATGCAGAACTTTATTGGCGAACAAAACAACATGGCTGATTCTTCTTGTAGGGCTTCCTTGCTGATGATAGATACCATATGACAACGAGTGTTGATTTAACGAGCAGCTGCATGTCCTCAATTCACTCATTGGAAGAAGGTTTGAGAAATTCTGGTCCCTGTTTAGCACGTGTTAGAAGGAAAGAGGGCACTGTGGGTTCATTATAATCAGGACACAAAATAGGATTTGATATCTGGCACTGTTGAAAGTTCAGAAGATAATGATCTACAGAAGACTCCCTCACCTTGTTTACTGAAAGGCCCATTTAAAAACACTGTCATAATTGTGAATAAAATCAAGAAACGAGCACATCTGGTAAACAAAAATTGGATTCCCAGTCTTGTGGTGCTCAAGAAACAAATTGACGAAGGAGCCTGCTATTTTGCCCCGGAGCTGATAGCTGATAAATCACCTGGATTGGAACCAGAGAGCAAGCTATGGTTTCAGATCTTCTTCACTCAAAAATATGGATTTGGACAACTTGCAGTGTAAACATTTAAAGAAAAAAAACCTTGCCCACCATAGCAGAGCTCCAACCCTGCAAAAACTTTGTCGAGCTTTTAGACAGTATCTTCATTTCCCAAACTACACACAGAGGAGCACACAAGAAACATACACACTCATTTACTTCACACAGCCTTACTGGAACAAAACTAAACAATCGCAGGGGTTTTGGTAAAGAAAATAATAATTCTAATGGAAATGCCATCTTAAATATGTTATGGGTGGTACCATCAAAAATAATAATTACTAGCTAACTGAATCAATGATTAGCAAACATTGCATTCTGGTCCATTTGTCATTTCTCTCAATACAAAAACCACTGTTCTACTGAGTGGAGACAAACTCAGCACACTTTTTTTTTTTATTTCGCAGAGAGTGATCAGTGTAAGAAATACTGAATCTTTGGGATCTTTTAATACAAAGTTCTGGATCTTTCAGCTACAGCAGGGGTCTCCAGCCCTGCTCCTGGAAAGCTAGAGGATCTTCTGGTTTTTGTTTCAACCGAGCTCTCAGTTACTTAATTGAACCAATTAGTGGCTTAATTAGTTAAGATTAACATGTTTTCCAGATCTGTAGCCCTTGATGACATAGACACCTATAAAACCTGCAGGATTGGAGCTCTTCAGGAGCAAGGCTGGAGACCCATGAGCTACAACAACTAGACAAGCACACTGATGGACAGACGGCCTGGTCCCATTTGTAACTTTTTATGATCTTACTATCCCGACAGACTTCTCTTTTTGGAATTGTGACTTCTTTATTACAACAACTATCTGAATTTATAAACCAGCCACCTGACGTGAAACTTTCACACCATGACCTTCCAAAGAGGACAATGAGGGGACTGTAGCCCGATGAGAAAAGGCACAGACCTACCAATAGCGCTGTTTCACTTATTTAGGTGAAAACAGACATCCTCCCTCAGGCAGTTAGTGTTAGAGATATGTATTTAATAGAACTCATTTATCAACATATAAAAGGGCTGATTTCAGCCAGCAGATTCATATGTAATGATTAGATGTTAAGTGTTTGACTGCTGAATGGACTCCCCCTGGCATTTCAGCTCTTATTTAGCTATCATTAAAAATGGTCTATCTGAGTGAGGCATAGAGGGAGCTAGGCTAGGCTAAGCTTGCTAAAAAGCAGATTACTGTATGAAACAAAGGCATCCTTCTTATAATGATGACTGATTGCAAGGGAAGCAAAATACACATTTTGTCACTGTGATAATCAGGTCTTTATTAGGGTTATATGCTATGGGAGTTTTTGAATACTTTCAAAATAATAACTGTGGACTGAATAAGAAAAAATCAAATATAAATGACGTATTTCAATTAAGTGGAGGTCCAATTAATGCATTTATGTTTAAGCGTCTAATTATTATTATGCTTAGTTACAATGTACTTAATGTGTAAATCATTGTGCGCGATATAACCCTAACCCTTTTCTGGTACCATTGTGTACTTACACCAAAAAGATTTACACATGAAGTACTTTGTAACTATGCATAATAACATTGTAGTTATGTGTAAGTACACATGCATTTACTCAGTAACTACTATTTAAGTACACAGTATTTAGATACACTTCATTTAAAGTGCTATCGCATTTATTACACAATAAATAAAATAAAAACACAAATAAAGCTTCTTGATTTGTTAATGAATCCAGTAGAAACATTTAGAGGAGTAGCCTGTCTGCATTGTTTAGAATGTTTAAATAACCTGTAACAGTGCAGTTCAGCAGATGCAGTGAATAGATGTGCATTATTATACCTGTCATCCAGGTGTGTTTGCCTTTATATACACCTCGGAACATTCAGTTTAGCAACAGGAGTTACAATAAGTGCTCCCAATGAAGGAAAAACTAAAAACTTGCCTCAATTATTTAGAAATATATTAAGCGGCAAAGCCAAACGCTGTCCGATCTGGCCGTTAAATAGATTGTATTGCTCTTGTAAACCGACGTTAAAAGAAAGACTTGAAAAGGAGTTGCATCCCTAGCTGTGTATAGTTATTTGTGTATTGAACCATGTCAGGAGTGTGGGTCGGCTTTGAGTTAAACTTTATCATTACTGGCACTTGATTTGGTAGGGGTCTGCTTGCTTCCCAACTTGTCAGGGAAACTATCCAAAAAGGACCTGAGAAAGATTAGTGTCAGATGTTTGTGCTCAAGGCAGGTACTCTTAAAAAGTGCCGTTTATAGAATTGTAACTGTTTGTATAATAATTAGTGGTTTAGTATTTACATTTAAATGTTATTTTAAAATAAAAGAGCAGACTGTTTTAATTATGGTACAGTAAGACTAATCCATGTACGTTTACATTAAATCGACTTTTATTTGATCGGCAGATGTATTTGTTTGGGACAGGGTGCATACATTGTTGATGCTGGATTCACTGAACTTGTATTGTAGAGCATGTGTTAGTGCTTTGATAAATAGCTCTTTTTAAATCTGTATTTAAACTTTTCTAAAAATATATATGTTTCTTCTGTGCAAAATGATCCTAATTTGATTACAGTACAAGTGCAATACTGTCCTGCTCAGTCTCTCCATTGTGTGACAATCCTTTCACAATTTCAGCTTCAAACTCCCTGCAAACTGGTTTACAATGAATACATACGGTATGCAAGATGATGGTTTGTGAAACATATATGGTTGGTTCCTTATTTATTTACTTTTCTGTTGTGTACATGTACTCTTTTATGTGATCTAAAATATTGCACACAATTGCCTTATGTGACATCTGCCAAGGGCACATTTCTAGACACATTTTCTACTATCTCGGTACACGATAGTGCCCTTGGAACAGCTGAATGTGGACATAAAGAAGGTCACCACTGAACCTGGCATGGTCTACAGCATTCTCAGGCTGGGAATACACTGTGACACAAAGAACGTTTTCTAACTTAACCATGGCAGTGCTTCCATCTGTCTGTCTGCTGGTAAGCACTCTACTTGACATCACAGCTAGACCATTGACTGCTGCAGGCAGGCCAGTGATGGGATAAATAACTGAATCGTGCTGATCAATTGAGCAATTGCTTGCTTTAGAATAAGTGTGAGTTGAGGGGGACTTTATAAAATGGAGAAACCTGCTTTACCCCATTGGTCTACACCCATATATTCGACTCATACATTTCATAATGGAAAGGAGCAGACATCAGAAGCACATGAACTCACATGTAACCATGATTTCCATCTATTTAGGCATCTGTTTTATTGGTTTAATACAATCAGTAAAGTAAGCAGGCTTCTGAAAAAATGTAAAGTTTCAATGCTGTGAACAAATATTCCTGCTGCAATAAGATAGTGAGCACTTTTAAACAACCGCTTTTCATCCGACAGTCTTCATGGGAATACAACTTGGCAGCTTTTTGTGTACCCTGCTTCTAACTACAGTAAATTTGCTGTAATTTGACAATTGCCTTCATAATTGACCAAGGAACATCCTGAAATGTTACTAGATGCACAGGAGCACTGTGAAACCGCAGACGAACAAAAATCAGGAACGGACTGTGGAAAATCCAAAACTAACTGCTACTTTCGAGTGGGCAAGTTATCATTAATAAACAGCAAAAGATAAAACAAGATATAATAGTGTAAAGCTTTGCGGTTTTCTCTGCCAGTCTAAAGCAGCCATTATCCCTCTCAATCACTGTTCGCCCCACCCGCCCCACCCCTTTCACCAAGAGTCAGACGTTGTCACTACAAGCTTTCAGTCTTGACATCAATAGTGAAGTGATGTGCCAAGCACGGACGATTTCTCAGATGGCATGCCAGCAACATTAAGATTCTGGGCACATGCATTCATGCACAATGAAAACCATCTGGGGGCAAGGCTGTTAAAGCAGCTTAGTGAGAAACCAATAAGCAGGTCTGTGTTCTACAAGTATAGGGGAACCCAATAGTACAAGTGTTCCTAATGAATTCTAATGGCATTATCCTCAGAACAGCTAAAGTGTTGGAATTCAGGCTGGCTATTGCTGGGATTTCTTACAGGGAGTTTATAGGGCTAAAAAGAGGTACCTATAATGTGAAATACAGTATATATGATACATTTAAAATGTACTGCATTTCTATTAGTTTTGGATTGTATAGAGCTATTCAAGCAGAATTCACAATGCTCACCACCTTGTACATGGCACATAAAAACTAATAATCTCTTAATAACACACACGGTTTACAGTTATTCCTGTTGTATAATCTGGAGGTGTTTACTGAACTACTGTCTAGAATTTTTCCTTTGTAAGTAAAAATGTTCACAAAATTGCTGCAGAAGTATAACCTAAGAATGAGTTTTGTAGTTATAATGCAAACTGCGGCTTTCTACAATGATCATTTCTTTTTAATGCAGCAACCTTTTTGAATGCCCCACTGTTCTGCGCGCTGGCACAATGCAGAGGGGCTCTGAACAGGCCAGTAGTCTGTGCTGTCGTACACAATAACCCTTCATTATAAGTTTTCTGGTTAACACAATCCTAAATTAATTAGTCACTTTTTCCCAGACTTCTATTCATATCACATTAGGCCGGGTGATTTTTTATGACATTTGCAAATTTTGACTCAGAAAGTATGCAGCACTGGCAGCAAGAAGCACTTTGTGTGCCACTGGCTTTGGACCAGGCCAGCAGTTTCATTTTTTTTTCTCTCAAAATGGGAATATTGTTCTACAGTCTTGCATTGTATTATAGGTCGGCTCCAGCTGATGGCCACTGATGAAACACTTAAGTAGAAGCCCTGTATTCTAGCTCAACATATGGTTTTACAGACTTCAGTTCCATGAGATCAAAATGTAACTCTTTACATCTCTGATACCGTATGCTTATATTTAAAAATCATTATTACATGAGTCAGAGTCAACTGCCTTTTCTTATTAAAAAGTGTTTTCAAGCTATTTAAATAAAACACACACACACAACAACATTGTTGTGCCTAAATACTTTACTGCACCCAGGATTGGCTTACTATAATTTTTTATACCCACATTTGGTTGAGTAAACTACACCTTTCCTATAACAAGTTAACGTTGTGGAATTTGACTTAAAAACAGACCAAGCAATCACAGAAACATTATATTTAATTGCAGTATGTAGCCGTGATCAATCCAGACTTGTAATACAGTATGATTATTTCTATTGAAATGGTTTTATAAACCTCACTGATTGTCTCAGTGGAGTGGTCAATATCCTACAGCCATTGCTTTTAGTTCGGGATTTCTAACTGCGTAGGACATTCATGCTTAATGTTTCAATGGCTCAAATAAGTAAAGATACTTTGTCCAAATGTCACATGTGCTTGCGTTCCAGACATTAGGGTTCTTTCATAGTTTCATCCAAATCCCCATAGATGTTCTACCTGTTTTATGACCTTGGTAATACAGCAGAGTAAGAAAAGAACGTTCTGGTCATCGGAAATGTTTTTGTTCCTACTCTGCTGGCAGGTCCTTCATTTTCTGTAAACCTCCTATAATATATATATACTATATATATATGTATATTAAATAAAAGAAAACTACAACCAAATCATCCAGATCTATGCAAAAAAAGAACTATTAAAACATTAAAATGTAATTATCATTCTAAATACATTCTCTAAAATACACCTGCCCATATGGTATAAACCATGAAGCATATAGTTATACAATTATAGACACATAGAAAACACACATACGCATGCACATGCATTAACATAGTAGTTCCACCTTAAATCGCTTTTCATGTGGCCCCTAGCACTACAGCGCTACAGTGCCAAGCAGATGTGCAATCTGCAGACTGCCGAGGAAATGCTCTATTTATAGACTCAGGTCACTGCAATCTGGTCCTAATGAGAACAGCGCCGCAGAAAACAAAGCGACCAAAAATATCAAATAAATTGCAGATGTGAGAGTGGAGTCATGTGACAAGGGCCAAATCAACATCCTGGGCTTCATAAATTAAGAGCCCACAACAACACAAAACAAGAAACACACTGTTCCATTCTCCTTTGTTTGAACTAATCAATGAAGACTCCTCCAAACATAAATAAATCAATGTTTCATGTTGCTGTCGAGAGAACGCGTCTTTTTTTTTTTTTTTTTGCTATGACACGCACATTGCTGTACACTTGAATATTCAGTCGTCAGTTCCTTCCAGTTTTCAAGTTTGCAATATTTGTATAAATCATCCATGTTGTTGGGTAATCATCCACAGTGTTGAATAACTTGGACAATGGGGTCTCATAGGGTGTGCTGACAGTACCTATCTATTGTATAATTTAGTACCTTTACTGTATAATGCATGCATAGGTAAGGAAAGTAAGACAGTTTAGTTAAAAGATCCATTTATAAATGTATATAAATGTATAAATTAAAAAGAACCAATCAGCAGGGGCAGCTGGCTGCTCGCTTGGAGTGACCGTTCTCATGTAGGTCTGCAGCTCTCCCTGCAGGGGGCACTGTGGAGCAATTTAATATTGCCACGGAGACACAGAAGAGTAAAAACAAAATAGTACTAATAAAAAAATCCTGGACTTGTTTTAAAATATGAAACAAAACAAACAAACAACAAAAAAAAAAAAAAAAAACACACCAACTGTTTTCACAGTGTTGCCTCCCACATGTATATAAAACACAGTTCAACTTTTATGCCTTAGCCTGTGTGTTGCCCGTGGGACTCAATAAAACAGGACATCAAAACATCATCTGCGGATCCTATTTGACTGTATAGAGAAAATCCCCCTTGTTACTTGATGGTAAAACTCTGCAGTTTAGAAGGGCAGACCCATTAAAATGAAAACGTTACGCCCATTGAATTATTCAATAATTTAGAAAATGACAATTTGAACAGAGTTTGCTGTTCCAGCTTCTATTAAAATCGGCGGGGGGTTGCTATGGAGCCTTTGACTGCTTAACCTAAGGTTCGTGACAATTTCTTGTTTGTTTTGGAGCTAACTGTTTTATGCCCTGCTTAATGCCCACCCAATGATGATCGCTAGAACAGTTTTACAACCTAATTTTAGTTAATTCTCTGAAAATGTATACCCAAGCTGAAAAGAAAACAACAATAGCAACATAATAAACAGGGTGTCCTATAAGTTAACTGCGAACATCCAACTCACCATGTCTGACTTATAAGTTACCCCGTGCATTCGGAACAAATATGAAACACATAAGAAACAAACAAACAAAAAAAACAAAAATAATTTTCAGTGACAATTCTTGCACAAACAAACAAAAATGTAAGTAAAATTAAAATGAAGTTAGGTGCTGAAACCCATTCTGCGTTTCTTTGATTGTTTCTGGTGTTACTTCCATTGGCTTTAAAAAGGTGTTTTTCTGCACCAGTCTGGGTGATGTCTTTTTGCCAAATTGATTGAACTCAGAACTGGAAATGTATTTGGCTTCTGGCTAAGAACCTTAGGGTTGCCAACTTAGAAATGCATGACAACCCTCCCCTTCTGAACAGAACACTAACTGGTTTTCAATGCACGCGCAACCCAGATTCAGTATCCATTGCTTTACAGACTTTGCTGCTTTCCACTCAGCTAAACATTCACCCTGGTGTGACTCAGTGGATAGTAACCTCAGGCAGGGTGGCGAAAGCGATGCTGTGCTTTGGTTGTGCAACGCGGGCAAGCCAGGGAGACGAGGCGCACTTCACTGTAGTTAAGGTTTCACAGCTGTTGTCTTTGCAGTGGCCCGTTCTGCTCATACAGAACTTTGACTGTGATAGATGGTCCCTGTCCAGCAATTCATAGACATCTGGATCTCCACATCACACTCACCTAATTAATGAAGACATGTTTAAAAAGCTGGGTGCGGTGCTACAGCAAAATTAATGCCTCAGCCTTTTACCTATTGGAGGTCTCAGGACAAATATGTCTTGTGGTCGCAGCCTAGCACACAGCGGCATTGACCACCTTTGCAAGCAGTGTAGAAAATATATGGAGAGGCCAAGGATTGGATGACCATGGAGGCAGAGCTGTTCCTTAACCCACTAAAAGGGTGGTTCTTCCTGCTCAATGTATAAACAGAGGCCACATCTCAAACGCCCCACTGGATTGAGATCTGAGGATTGTGGTGGCCATGGAAGATGGATGAGACCTCTGTCACGATCCTTAACCCATTCATGCACAATTCTGTCACTGTGCTTGGGTGCATTATCCTCTTGAAAGTAGCCATCGCCTTCAGGGTAGAAGCGCAGCATTGTTGAGTGGACCAAACCAGGAGAACATGCAACACACCAAGACAATGCCAATCGGTTATTATAAAATAGCCAGGCAGGTCTTCAGTGCTACCAATCTAGCATCTTTCACAAGCACTGCACTGTAACAAAAATGTAAGATGCAGTGCAATAATAACACTAGGTAAGCTTACAGTGTAAAACTCTGTATGTGGCATTCATTAAACAGCAAGCCACAGTTACAAGTGGTGCAAATTTGATGCTCTAGATTTTAGCGCCCGGGAACCTCATATAGCACCAGCTACATTAAATTCCTTAGCAACCATAGATGATGATAGCTTCTCATTGGGGCTGGACATTCATCAACATACACAGGAGAGAAGGTTCACGTCGTGTGGGAAGTTTAACTGCAGAAACTGGTCGCAAACAATGGGGGGGAGGGAGGCTTGATTAGGGCGGGGTTTGATAATTTAGCACCAGTAGGCTCTCTGGTGCTAAACTTTCAAAACAGTTTAGAACCAATTGTTAAAACGACTTGCACCCCTGAGTTACCCCGTGGAACACAAGCAGAGTACTACTGACACACTGTTTATGAACTGCCACGAACCTACACCTAACATGAAGCTCTTTCCTGACGAATGTTTTTTGTTTGTGTTTTAATAACGCTAAATCTAGAAAGGATGTTGACATTAACAGTAGGCTGTGACAGGCCACCATGCTTGATGTTACTGCGGGCCAAGACCTGCTCTGGTGAGCGAAAGACACTTAGCAGCTATCAGCTTTTCAAGAAGTATGGGAATCCTTTGAGTGTAAAAATCAATTACCCAGCACTTAACTGTTCTGAAGACTTCCACACGTTACAGCTGTTGGGTTAATTTGTGACAAGACATATTTACCCACTGCCTTTTCACTATATATATATATATATATATATATATATATATATATATATATATATATATATATATACACACACACATATATATACACACACATACACGTAAACCACATCCAGATATAATGTAACTGATCTCAAAAACAGAAGAACTAAAAGCATAAGGCTGTTGCCAGTAGAAAGGGTAAATACTGTAGCTGCCATGAGAGGTGCCGCTTGTAACAGAAGTGCAGAGTTACAGAATCTTTTAAACATCTGTAAAGCAGCTGGTCCATTGAACATTGCACTGGATCCAAATCATGGACCCAGCAGGGAAAGAGCTACAGCCACATTCATTTCAGCCAATGAAAATTCTTCATCTCAAATACCTCACACGGAGTCAATTACAAACAACTTTCAACTCTTACTAGACAACAACATTTAAATCCCACAGTACTGCCCTGAAGAAACTCAAGCAGAACCATTACCAGACCTCAGCGTTAACAGCAATGGCAATAGTTATGGAGATAACAATGCATGCTGTAGTGTTCATTATGCTGTCTTGAAGTGCCATGGTGTATTGTTTTTTATAACTGATACCAGCAGCATATTAACATCAATCCAGGGCACCACTGAGAACCAGCTTGATGTTCAATGAGTTTTCCCCAGTTAACCAAAGTATGCAAATCAAACTGCATTGCCATTTAAAATCAGTTAAGTCATTTTCCAGAACCAAATCCTTACAATACCACTGGAGAGATGAAGCAGAACATATTTCTATATATTTTAAGCTTTCAGATCGATCTCTGTGCCTGCTGGTTTACATCTTGGATGCATCAGCCTTTACAGGATAGCAGGACCCCCACACTAACCGCAAATCGTTTTTTAAGTTAGTCTGTTTATTAACTTTCATGCACTGTGACATTAGTACACCCACCTCTGGACCTGAGCATTAGCCCCATACTCAATCATGTAGACACTCGCTCAAACTCAAATCCAGGAATTTGGCTAATGGCTTTTAATCCCTGCAATTAATTAATCCAAAACACACATGCTTGTGTTTACATAAAGTTAGCCATCAGAAGGAATTTTACACGGGTAGCTGGAGAATTGGTTACAGGCACCGGTTCTGAGTTAATTGCGCTAATAAAAGCTTCATTCATATAGGTTTTTATGAATAAGAATTAAAAGAACATTTATAAAAAGTGCTTCGACAGGGCCTTCGTTGTTAAATGCACAGCTCTCCGGAGACAGCACTTTAACTTCCAGTGACCTTCCTCTTGCTTCTCTTGTCTTTTCAAGTCTTGATTGAAATCCGATACTCTGCTACGCTGTGATTGCAATAGCAGGCTGATTATGTTCTAAATGTTTTCATAACGGAACATGAAAAGTGCAGCAGTCTTTGGTCATCAGATATGGAAATTAGAGCGGGCATCCTGTCTGTCCGCTGCCAGTGTGACAGAAACTCCAGCAGACAGCCATCGAGTCCAGGGGCTGATTAAAAGCTAATTGAAGAGGTTCAGCTGAACAGCTGGCTCTGAGAAGAATGTGTAGCTGCTCTCTGCAGACAGAAGGACCCCCACCGCAAAAGACAGACTGGCAGCAGGTTTATTGCAGGCAGGAAGTGAACTGCGCTTCTGGCCTTGCAGCTGGGCACACTTGGTATAAGATGAGAGTGCAGATTCCTGTAGTGCAGTACTTCATGTTCCAGTCAAGGCTTTTGTTTCAACAGGAGCTAAATATTTGTTTTAAACATGCATTGCAGGAGTCTCTCGAATGGCACATCCAGTAAAGGTGTTCTGTGTGGAGTGCAGGATGCACCCTATAGCCTGAAAATCAGGTCCAGGCTATTCCACTGCTGGCTGTGGACGGGAGTTCCCAGGGGCGACGCACAGTTGGGGGTGGTGAGGGCCTAGGACAGCCAGGGTGTCCTCAGCTCCCCACGCACCAGCGACCCCTGTAGACTGGCCAAGGCGCCTGCGGGCAAGCGGCCCAGAGTTGCATGTTCCTCTGATGCTGTAGCTCTGAGGTAGCTGCATGGCAGGCCTGCAGAGTGAAAAGAAGCTGACGACACACGTTTCGGAGGACTAGTGTGTTCGTCTTTGTCTCTCCCGAGACAGCGCGGGGGTTGCAGCGATGAGCTAGGCTTAAAATCCGGGGAGAAAATGGGGTGAAAAACAACTAGTGATTCCAAATTAAAAACAGAAAATAAATAAACATGCATTGTAATTTTTTTTTTCTAGATTTCAATTTGCGACCTTATTGGCTAATACAGTATCACATGACCAAAATAGTTTGCGCAATTGCTCACAAACTGGTCAATAGTCTAATGGTCAATAGTCTGCTCTAGTAATGCAATCTTAGCAATGGCCATGTTACATTTTCTGGCCAAATTCAATTCATTGTATAGGTATGGGGAAGCATTTGAGGAAAACTGATATGGTCCTTATAATTACTGTTACTAGCTCTTTATTAAATTATATTAACACGGTATTGACTTCAGACTTGTGCACCAGCTCCTCTAAATCAACAAAATTACCAGGGAAGAAAAATACTTACCTATTTCCAGCAGAAATTATCATTATTATTTCCTGGGTGTTTATGAAGTGTTTTTGTTTTTACAGATACAGATGTATTAGATCATGAAATGTAGAAGTAACCCAACAAGTTTGAAAAAACAAAACAACAAAAAAAAAGCAAACCAGAACATTATAATGCTATGGCTGGTTTCATAGACAGATTCAGACATTCACAGATTTCACAGATTCACAGATTTGGACCACTCTTGGAACACCACATGTCACACTAACTGGGGTCTGTGAAAGGAGCCGCTAGTGTTTTCCTCTGAAGAAACACAGGAAGGTTTATGATCAGACCACAGCATTAGCAACACCACAGATCTGTATAGCAAAGTGGCCCTGATCATGATGCTGTTACAGATATCCCAGTATCACAGTATTGAAATCAATCTCGTGTGTATTGCAGAGCAATATATTGGTGTCAGCATAGTGGTTGCATTCAGGCAAGCTCTTGGTGCACCATTTATAAAACTGAAAATAAACGAAAGATGGGTTATAAACATATAAAAGCCAGACCTCATCTTCCTGAAATTTTATTATGAAGCACATTGAATTTTGCCTTTGTTGACTTACCTTAGCTTTATGTTGTGTCATTTTTTTTTTTTTTTCCATAGGCTAGATCAGAAGCCAGGAAGCTTGCTATGTCTGGACCAGGACTCAATAGATTAACATTTATTTGTATAACCCTGAAATCCAAGACATGCAACTCAGACATGAATACAGTAATACACATGTATTGTATTTAAAGCAGAACCAAGCCCAGACAGTGTATATTTGTATGGGCAGTAGGGCAGTGGCTTTCAGAATTTAGGAGGTAGTGCAAATGCTCCAGATTCCTCATTTGTATATTGGAAACAGCATTAATATAATCCATCATTCTTAAAAAAAAAAAAAAGATTTGTTAACATAGCTTGTTTTCAGAGGTTTCCCCAATTACTCTTGTAGATTAATTCCTCCTTTTTCCACAGCGCTTGACAAATTCCCCTGTCCTGTATTACACAGAGCTGTTTTTAGAACTAATTAAGTCTGCCCGGAAGGTGCAGTCCATTGTTTTCCCTCAGTGGTTGTACTGATCTGTACCAGAAGGTAAATACCTACAGACTCAGAGGAGACTCATTAGTGTTTGAATACACCTTGATCAGTCTGAACACTTCTTAGTAGATTTAGCAAGACCCTGACTCCACAGTCACAGCAGATTTTATGTGTTGATTTTGCACTATATCACTGTTTGCTGCAGTTCCACTGAACTGCGTAACTCCACCACCCCACTTAGACATTTCAACTGGGGCGATCATCACCCAGATGGATAGGTGTCTGGAGAACCAAACCCACTTGCAAAAGTGCATTTTGCTCAATGAAGAGTTATTTCATGCCACACAGAAATGCTGATGATAGATGCAAGTGAGACATTTATAAATGTTCTAAGTGTGCCTTGTAACGCAACATTCGTGATCATGCAGCTGTTGAGTTGGTCTTGGATCCAGACAGGAAGTCTTTAGAGCTGCCACGCACCCATTCCAAACAACTGGAAAAGGGGATCAGATCCTGTCCAGTACCGGTCCCTTAGTGATCTGTTCCAAATCGAAAAACAGCCTGTAAGTCTAGGGGTGTGCAGGGGTTAAGCTTGATCTGTTCACAGCATCAGTGGTACAGTTGCAAGCAGCTGGCTGGGTGTGAGCGAGTGGGTGAAGGGTAAATCTGGAAAGAAGCAGTGGCGCCACAATCAGCATGAAAAACAGCAGAATGCTTTTATCAGTCATGGAGGGGGGGGGGGTGCAATTAAAAAAAAAAATATATATATAACTCAGGTTTTCTGTGCAGTAATAGAATACATGGCAGATATTTACTGCTGTTTACTTGCAATCAGATGATGAAAAGTCAAGCAATCAATTAAAATGAAGTGTAATATTGGAAACACAGAGCCTCACGCCACTAATGTCCTAGTGGATACACCCTATTGCTTACAGCTTGATTACTCTGTGTGTGTGCGAGCACGCCTTAACCTTTAGAAACTGTTAGCCAACACACACATGCCTACAAAAAAGGAAAATGTTCAAGAAAGTACCAATTTTATGGTTCAAGACAGGCATGCAGCTTAGGAATGTTATTCAATTTAGAAACAGGCCTGGCAGGAGCTTTTAAATGCTTCATTTTGTGCAAACAGCTTAACATACAGAAGCATTGACACTGCACATTTATTTTGCAATGATTCATATGAATGGCTTCTGGATGGATATCACAGTTCACGTGTACTTTTGGTGGAGCATTTCTCAGTAAACCCCTTAAACAAACATTACTGCTTTCCATCGTGCCAGTTACTGTAAATACCCCTCCAATGCACTCTGGGCTGATCGGAAATGAGAATACAAGGAAGCGAGTGCCATTACCCAATAAATTGTTCCTTCTGAGACTGGAAATCATTTCAGTGAGTCAGGGGAGTATTCAGACAAATAGGGTTGAGTTCTCGTGGAGCAATTCAACAGTACACCTTCAGTATTACATTCTGTATCTGAGGTCTTTTGGTTGGCAACGATCTGGCAATTACCTGAAAGCACAATTCCCCCTATAACAGGAACAGTAAACCTCTACAGGAATATTACTGCACAAAAGTGCCCTTGATCAAACTGGAATAGAGTCTTCTGTAATTATAGCATTTTGAGCATATTGATCCAATACACAGTCAGAATGGGATAGCTCAGATTTATGGACAGTGCACAATTAGGAAGACCGATTGCTTTTCTGATGAATAGCAATTGGAACAGATGTTATTTTTTCTAGTTGGTTTTGCAATTGGAATATAGTTGGACTATAAAACAGCTAGCACATGTCTACAGCAACTACTGTACTGTAGGTTTGTTTAACTGTAAATGTAATCGTAGACAAGAGCCCCTGGAGAATGTAGCAGTAAAATAAATAAAGGCATTTGAATTATGATGTACACCCGGTCAGGGAGAGACTTCTTATTTTTTTTAGGATTCTTTTTTTTTTTTTTTTTAGCATATTATACTCAAATGTTCTTCTTTTGAAATGCAAATTGGAATGTTGCCTATCCACTGCAACCCTCCAATCAGGAGAACTGAAGATCAGCTGACCTTCATTCCAGGGGTCAAGCCAATCGCCTCCATTAAATCACCATACACTATAACTTTTGGTATTTGCACTAAAGTAATGGTGTATAACAGCTCTGATTGTTTTTGTAAGTGTTTGGATAAACGCCTCTATTCCAAAACCAGAATTCAGATACAGTTTTATGAAATTTGATATTCATGAAACTGTTCTTTTTTCTTTTTGTTAACAGCTGCCAAAAAAGGTTTCAGGCATTTAAATCTTTATTTAAACCCTGAAAAAAAAACACATCACAGAGAATAGTTAAACTATGAGATTCCCTAAATATAATAAACATCCAAACTCTTGTCAGTTGTTCTTGATCGTGTCATCTAAGTAGCGGCCATGCGTTCCTGAAGTGATAATGCGAGTAGGAAGCAACATAAAAATTTCTGCTCCCTGGGCACAGTGTATGGCATTTACTCTCCTTAGCACCCAATAGAATTACCCAGTAGGTCAAGCTCAGCAATTACTGTAATGCAGGGCCAGATAAATATTTTCCACCTATTCATGATTACAAATGCTTGTAGATTACCAGCAGGACCATATTTCGCAAAATTGTCGGATCTATCTATCTATCTATCTATCTATCTATCTATCTATCTATCTATCTATCTATATGTCTCTACGAATAGAAAATATATAGCAGGAGGAAATTAAAATGTTCCGGCAGAGCTCTGTTATTTTTCATATGGTATGTTATTAAAACCCGGTAACTGATTCAATACAAATCAATCTGCAATATTGTTTTCAGTCAATCTATTTTCTTTTATCTGAATATAAAAAAGATAAAGTCATATATAGATAAAAGGAGGAGTGTTTTAGAGGTTGAGATTAAGCACTACAGTACAAGTTTTATTAGGTCATTTCAGGGGGAAAATAAGAGCAGAACCGTTAAACCTGGCAGTCACAAGACTCCTAAGAGGAAATGATTACGGAACAGTAGCGTTTAAAGGTAGAGCAACGAATGTAAAATTGTAAGCAGCAAAGAAATACGTTATTGTGTGAGCTGCCAAGCGAAAGGAGAATTTAATAGAACAATTTTGTGCACTTAAAGTGAGGGGGATTACTAATAAAATAAACAGGATAATTGCTTTGCTGTTTTAATTATAAATGTGTTGCTTTGCTCCCCTTGCAGAAAAATAAAAGTAGCTGACCACTAATGAAATTAGGCACAGTTTAAGAACTCTCCGTGTGGAACCGAAAAAGTGTCAGAAATTGAAATATTTCAGTGCATACGTACAGTATGGAGCTTTTTTATTATTATTATTCTGGTCTAATAAAACCAAATACACACAAGAGATGGGCACTGCGCCATCCAGGCATAATTCAACACTGGAACTTTTATATTTTCTCTGTGCTGTTATCTTACAAAAAGGGCATGCTATTAGTTTAATTAGGCTCTGAAATGTCAATTCGACATAATCCCTCTGACATTAATAGCGACTTAATTAAAAGGAATTATAAATCTTTTTTTCTCAAAACGCATGGGAAATGGCCACAGTGAGTGTAGGCAGCAGCCAAATGCAGGCATTTGGGTTTAATTTAGTTCAAGATTCCAGAGAGGGTGTTTGAGCTGGCAAGGGTCAAATGGCAAATGAGAAACAGGCCCCTTATTTATGCTGGGCTGGGCACCGTGCCGTACCATTCACATGTTATATCTTTCAAAGTTCAATAGAAAGGAGGAAGCGGGGCATAATGCAATGATTCTTTCAATTTCCATATGTTAAGCAGTTAAGTGAAAATATGAGAACAAGTGTTTCAGTGGCCTTTAGGCAAAGTTATGATTGCCTTTTATATGTCAGGTCAGACAGGATCTTCTTTTACATTCACGTGAAGGCTTAGGATGTGCTTTGACCAAATTTATTATTATTTTTTACACAAAACTTGGAATAAACTGTCAACCCAAAAGTAAACAGATTTTATACAGCCATTACAGATGTAACGATAATACATATATATTAATATATTTAGATAAGCAAGTGCAATAACTGATGTGTAACTATCTCTACAGTATGTATACAGTGTGAGAGTATAAGTGTTACAAAACAAACCACAGTCTCTTAATTTACACTGTGATGTTCTGCCATTATAAAGTAAGAAAGGACCAAACTGATGTGAACCAAGCTTTGGAATGTACACCAATATGATATTATCAAATAATTTAATTTCAAAGCAGTAATACCTGTAAAGTCTGTTATCTATCTATCTATCTATCTATCTATCTATCTATCTATCTATCTATCTATCTATCTATCTATCCACAGTCACATACAAAAGTATTTGAACAGTTAAAAAAGAGAAAAACCACAAAGAAAGCAATTTTTATAATAATCACATAACATGCAGAAAATGAGAAATAACATGCAAAAACTAATTTCATACTTTATCAACAGTATTTGGGCAATCAACTTATTTCGTCTGAAGCCCATTTGTTGCTAATCATTGACAATTATCATGAGTGAAAATACCTGATGATAATTATGGAATAAATAAATACATAACCATCAAGTACTGAAAAACCAATTGGAAATGTGTGATTCACAAAAGCAACACAGATTGTTAAAATTAAAGAGTAGAGTGACAATCTCAAAATGGCAGTGACACAACTAAAAGAAAAAGGAGAAACTACCAGAATAGCAGAAAGACTTGGTTTACCGAAAAGCACTGTGTGGGCTATTATTGACAAACACAGGAGAACAGGAACTACTGCAACTAGCTCCAGGTGTGGAAGACCAAGAAAGCTTTCCAAAAAATCTGGAAGAAGAATTGTTTGAGCAGCCCGGCAGAATCCTCAGATTACTGCAAAAGATTTGACATAAGAATTTAATGAAGATGGTCTAGAAATTCACAATACTAATGCAAGGGTGAACAAAAACTTTTGACAAAGTATGAAATCATGTTTTGCATGTTATTTTTCATTATGTATATATATATATCTAGCTTGCTTACCAGAGCTAAAATAAAATAAAACGTGCTTCTAATTTATTATCCGTCATCTGCTTCTATCAAGCACGATAATTAATTGCTCTCATTGTGTTGAAACAAAGCAAGCAGATCAGGGGGGGTGGAGCAGTATAGAGGCCCATCCCCCCGACTGCTTCAGCTCTTCTGTAATCCTTTGAAACTTTACATTAGAAACAACCAGCGCTCGTTCTGGCTTGTCATTATCTTTCAACTGGTTTGAATTGTGATGCCTTTTCAGTTTCAGTACTGACACTGGCGTACCTTCTGGTAACAACAGCAATGCTTATGCTATTAGTATTATGTCAAATTAGAACAAACAGACGACATTGATTAGATACGGTCAAGTAAAGGTAATAAGAAGAAGAGTCACAAACTCTTGTTAGGTGGGATTCTCTGTAAACAATGAATTTAGCACACATGCACAGGCTGGTGACGATGCATCACAAGGCGAACAGATTCTGTTCAGGCAAAGTCAAAAGGGGCATGGGGAGAGTGGGGGTGTGGGGTTCAGAGACCCAACAGTAACTATCAATAACCCAACAATACATAAAAAAAAAACACAGAAAAAACGAGCAATAAACCGAAATGCATGTAGTGTCTAGCAGGTGGCTGGGAATAATATTATTGTACGCTATGGTTATGTTCATTAAGATATTATACATACTTTGAGAAATAAAGGCTTTTCTACATTCCATGAGCTAGAATCTCAAATTTCTTTACCCCAAATCATCATTGGCACTTTTTTTTTTTTTTCTAGAAAGGAAAACAAAAATCACCTAATAAAATTGCCAAACCAGAAATAAGCTTTACATGCCACTACTTACAAAAAAGAGTATATTTGACATGGCCGATAGCTGGAGTGTACCCTTTTTTTCATATCTTAAAAATGTGTGGAAAATAGTTTTACACGAAATCCTGAAATAGTTTTGACGGTTCCTCTCAAGGTTGCTTGAGCAGGAGAAATTAGTGAACTACCGAGCCAGAACAAACGGTTCCCTCTCATCACTGAGCAGATCTGACTGCAGGCTCTCACCCAGCCTGTGCATCCAGCGCCTGTCAGCTTCTCTCCTTCACATGAACGCTCTATAAAACAGAGCTGAGACCTTTGCCCGGCTCGGATCAAAATGAAAAGGGCCGTGAAAGAAACAAATCACTTAAGTTTCCGAATTCTATGCTGAGGCATTTATGTTCCTCTCAACATCTGATGCTCAATAAGTATTATTGCACTTTACTTGAGCCATATACATTATAACCAGTCTTGCTGATGCCAATTTTATGTCATTGATTGCCTTGTGTCTCTCGATACAAAATAAATGTATTGCAAAAAAGGATAGATATTATGAGCCTTATAGCTGTTCAAACTAATACAAGGGGTGTTCCTAATTAAGTGAAATGTTTGTGCAGAGTTTCCTTCAATCCCAACAAAACAAAGTCTGGGATAAACGCTTACAATTATTAACATAAATTCGGGTTCAGGCTTAGCCCGATTACATATTGTAATCATTAATATTATAACAATACTTATATATTTACAATAATTAGGTGGAAAACATCAAGCAGTACCTGTACACAGAAGCAATACAAAATCAATTGGGTCTTTATGGTGGACAAGCAGATCACCAAAACTTTGAAACTTTAGATATTGTAAAATATACTTACAGTATGGGTACCAAGCTATGTTTTGGCCAACACAAGGTTAACACTATGTAGCATGCAGTATCTGACGTCTAAAGGTATTTACATAACCCAGACAACAAGCCTCTAGTGTGGGCTTATGGTCTACAAAGTAGATAGTTTTAGTTGGTCCCATGCCCTATTCTGGGAGGTGGGCTAAAAGTAAATAAGACCATAATGAAGCCAATGTTCAGCACCCATAAATTACAGTGAGCTGAATATTATTTAATCAATATACCACAGAGCAGACCTCAAATTAATGGCCCATCTCTAATTCCACAGTATTCATTGCATTTGGGGTGGGTGGGGGGAAGCGTCTATTAGCTGTAAAATTCATACAGAGAAACATTAATAATTAGTTCCAGAAAGCCAAATTAAAGTTTGAATGAAGGCCAAATGGAGAGATCAGCAGTTTAAATCAGAGGTGCTGAGCGGTGAGCCAGTCAGAGGTTCTGAATCAATTCACTGAGAAGCTGCGAATTCCTAATTAAACTATTATTTGCTCAGGTATAAGTTTTTAAATCATCCAATATTTTCTATTTTTTTTTTACCATTTTCAACCCCCTGTATATCTAGGCTTCATTTAGGACTTCAGAGACTGATCACAGCCAGAGAAATCTCAGCTGCCCTCTGACACACAACGTGGATTGATATTAACCAGGAAACAGCTGAAGAAATTATGGTATGCTGATTTAAAGGACTGCTGAAGATTAAATTGCATAGCAACATATATATGATATATAAAATGTACTATATATGTTGCCATGCAGTTCCACCTCCCCCCTCCCCCAACCCAATTCAGTTCTTAGGTGTACGAGTTGCCATAACTACCCATATTTTAGTTTTAACCAAGGCCCGTAAACTAACCTTTACCTCTTTACCTCTACTCCCCCCCCCCCCAATCCCCCATCTGTTTATGTTTGATGCAGGTCTATTTTTAATAAAATAGTAAAAAGTTTCCCCCTAACCACAGGCATATGTTGAAAGTACGTTTACAATGAAAGACAGTGGTTGGAGGGAGGGTATACTATAGGATCCACAGTAATATGCACAGAGTAAATTCTAGCTGGCTGATGTGTTTTCTCAATAAGGATAATCCTTTTTTCCCTTCTCATAAAGTCGGACAGAGAAGGCAGTTGCAAGGTCTATAGAGTAATGTCTGTATTTCAATAACTCAGTCAAGACATTGATTACTTTGCCCAAAGACCACTTCGTTACTATACTGTTTGTTTTTCCTTCGTCAGTTCTCCTTAGATCATTATTTGCTCTGCTTACTCACCATTTCAGTAAAATTGTAGGGGATTGTGGTGTTGCAACCAGCATTTCAATTCATGACCATTGAAAGAATATACAGTTGGCATTGTCAATGCTATTTTCACACTGTTTTCCTCCATGTCACTCATGGTGAAGTGCTATAAAATACGCTCACAATATGTAACAGTCTCACTGAAATAACATTACTTACCATGCATTCTATATCAAGAAAACACTGTTACACTGCCCTCCCTCTTTAAAGGGGTTAAAAGAGGTTTTATTTCATCTGAAATTTGGGATATCACTGTCTTTACATAGGTTGGGTCATCGAAACACTCCCAATATAACCGAATATGTTAAGAATGTTTGCAAAGGCTAACAAGCTGTTAATCAAAGGTTCAATCTACAAAGGTACAAAACTCACTCCCCATATGTTATGCTCTTCATTGCTTGCCTTTAGGATTTCTTCAAGAAAAAAGTTCTTCCAATGCTGAAGTTCTACTCTCACTTCCTTTATGCTCTTGCAGTACATCCTCCAAGGTTCTTGGCAGGTACTTCAAGGAGGCACCAGAGCAGTATATCTTCACCAGCCCTTGAGCGACATCACTTCAAGAGCAGACAACATGGGCTTAATCACTTGCTTTTTGCCTCAAAGCATTTAAAGATTAAACATAACAATGTACCATGTGGGGCACATGTTCAGTGCTTCTCCTTTAAACAAGGAATGACGGGACCTTTACATAAATCTATCCAATGGAGCTATCAATTTTTCATATTGGTGATGGATAGGGCAGGCTGCCTTCAAAGGCTTATGGGGGCTTTTGCTTTTCCCTTCCCCTAAACAGTCAAAGAAACAGTAACACATGCGTATTTGAGCCAGCATGCCTCCAGTTCACCCTAAACGGACCACTCCGATTCTGCCAAAATGTGTAACGTTGTCAAACTGATTTTCCCACCATGCTTGCATGTCATATGCTACTGTCTCAGCTGTTTGCGAATCACCTTTCCTCTCAATTGCAGGCTGAAGACCATACCAAAGAAATATTCCAATCTGCCAAGGCATTTCGCTTTTTGTGCATTTTGTTGTTCAGTTATTGTCGGCTATAAGGATTCCTGAGCAAGCTTATTTTCTAATGTGAGGACTGTCTGGCAGTTAAATGTGCTTAGGGGATCTGTATCATAGCAAAGGATGCACCTTGATGGGTTAACGGTCTATTTTCATGCCCAACCTTTTTGTTGTGTCCAATATGAAAGAGGACGATGAACCACCCAGCTAGTCAGTATTCACAATACATTCACACTTGTAATAACCTCTCATACCAGCTTTCTAACACAGAACTTGATCGGTTTGCTTTGCTGCCTGATTGTGAGAGCTTCTCTTTCAGTGCTTTGCACTGTAGATGTTTTATAACTGTGTCAATTCATAAAAATTCTGTTATGTTAGATAAGCAATATTTCTATCAGACCACAAAGTTCTACACGTTCAAACACATCAATCACCGGCTACCTTCCAGAGTTGAGTTCAGCTGCTTAGCCCCTATTCCCCATACAGAGGGATTGTTTAAAATAATCTAAATGTAATGTAAGCTGTTTCCATTTGGAGCCTTGCCCCCAGGCACAATGGCCACACTTCTCTGTATCAACACCCCTTTCCAGCCTAACAGAAAATCCATCAGGAATTCCCAGAGATTAACTTTCTATGCCTCGAGGGGAAACAGTGACCAAAATAGGAAGCCAATAGTTTATATCAAATCTGACTTTTTTTCTCTGAGAATTTTGCCAGTTCTGACAGGATTTCCAGCAACCGACACACTTATCAAGGTCTAAAACGAGAAAAGCTTTCCAGCAAGAAGAATTCCCTGGATGTTTAGAGGAAATCTGAAGGTTATGCTCATGTTTTCCTTAGTCATTGCTTCCCATTGGAATATGGCGCAAGTTTATTTCATTTAAAAAGAAGTGTCAAGTTCGATTGATGTGGACAAAAAGATTTACAAGTGGTTATGTCTGATTATTTTCAGAGGCCATAAAAAAGATTAAATAAACATGTCATCAAATACATTACAGTAACGATGTATTGTCCAGAGAAGCAGGCATGACTTGGCCTAGGTGAATTTCTTGTTGCATTCAGGGCATAATGACCCAGATTTATCAAAGCTTTTACACCAAAATCAAACTATTACACTTACAAAACAAGAAACACACAACTCAGAATGTGAATTGTAGGACTTGAAAGCGTGCCTAAGTTGTTATTTTACTTCACAAATGTCACAAAAGACCTTGATAAATCTGACCCTATGAATCACCAGCCACCTATTTATTTTATTAAATATATAATTGAAGAGTACTGCAATGTATCTAATACATCAGTATAGGATCGGTGAAATGATGCATACAGTACGGATTTAAATAAACATGCAACACAAATCCCTACACCATCCTAGACACGTTTCAGCTGGTACCATATAAGTATTATATTGTATTTTGGTACTGTATGTTTCACTTAGTTAAAGCACATATTATAAAAAAAAAAGTGTGGTAAAATTAAAACAACCCCAATTTCCCATGGTAAATGCTCCCTGCTAAGTGAACTCAATGCCATTTCAGGTCAAGGTGAGACTTCCCTAGATCATGTTGATTTGAGAGGTGGGGTTGACATGGTGGATCTCCAAACACACACTTGGATCATACCATTAGTCACACAGCCCAAAACAAACAGGGTGCTTCACCAACAGCCTGCCGCTCAGCTGCAGCCCGGAATGGTCACTGGAGAGCAGGAGCCCTCACGTGACCTGGCAAATGCAGGAGCTGACATATCAATCACCAGAAATCCATCCTGCTAACAGACTGCTTTCAAAAACTCTTTCCAAGAAGGCAAACAGAAGGTCTCTCTGAGGTATGTTTTACATACCTTTAAATAAAAAATATACACATCATCATTTCATATTTGAATGACTTATCAGAATTATTACTGGTATGTGTTTTAGCCATACTAGCAACTTATTATATTATTTTTAGCAAGCTACTAAAAAAGCTGCACATTTTTTTTTTTTTTTAGCAATTTTCAGAAATCACATTATCAATCCCTTGTTATTTTTAAAGAAAGTTGCAAAACATGCTAACTCAAATATGTCCATTAATAAAATATATGCTTTAAGACTTGCTTGATGTTCTCCAAATTGTACAACTACAGTTTTTGCAATACGTAAAATAATAAGCTGACCCTCCTATAAACGAATATCCACACACACGTTAAAACTAACCAAAAATTAATCAATTAATCTCTCATAATCTAAAGCTGGCCGCAATCTTTAAATAACAAAAATCCATAAAAGTAGTCTGCAAACAAAATGTTTTTTTTTCTTTTTTTCTTTGCTGCTACCAAATATAAAACATGCTGCTGACAGGGAGGAGTGCTGTAATAAATGGGCAACACCCATGACAGGTTCAGGGGCTATATATATATATATATATATATATATATATATATAATATATTATAATTAGCAGAGCCCCAGCCACCCTCTGGAACCCCCTCGAGTGCATTTTAACCCCTTGTTGTCAAAGACACTTTCTGTCTCTCCATGTTCATTTACTTCCCTTTTCAGTACATTTTTTCGGGCTTTTTGCAGCAATAACTGCGTTCATCTGTGTTTGCTTTTTAATTTTCTCTCAAAGTTAAATTGACCTGCTCTTTCTGATATTGCCTAAGTGTATTCTTCTAGGACAGACGTGGCCAAAGTTGTCCCTTTCACTCCTAGTCTTTCTTCCAACCATGTTCTAAATTGTTTCATTGAACTAATTAAACCTCCATCTCGACCCTGAAGTAATTAATTATGTCATTTGACCTGTTAAACCTGGAGTGGAAAATTCTTCCAGGACCGGGATTGGACACACCTGTTCTAGAGTTTTGATATGCTGAGTTGAGGAGGCCTGATGATTGCTGAACGGCACAGATAGGAATCGTAGTGTACTCTGAAAGTTTGGTTCAAACTTACAACATAGAGCCCACAGGCATTGTTACAAACCTTCCTTAGCAACAGAGCAAGCGCCCAATTGGGTAATAGCTGGGGGTTCTAAATACACAGCCAGGAAGTACTGGCAGCCAAAGTCCATTACTCGGGTAGGAGAAGAGAGAAAGTAGGCGGGGCTGGCAAATTTCAAAGGTCACACTGCCGTTTGACTTGAATGGAACGAGGAAGGCTATTCGGGGCAGTTACAGTATGTAGGATCTCTGGTCTAGCTCAAAGCAAGTTCCAACACTGAAAGAAAATTCAGCAAATGATTTGTGTATTTTGTCCACAGGAGGGAGCAATTACGACCCTGGGGCATATTTACCATTTTATTTTATTACATTATGGTCTTTCTGAATTAAAAAAAAAAACAAACAAAAAAAAACTTGCGTGTTTTGATTTTGAATCAAAAGAATCTACTGTAAGATTTGTGTGGCTTAGTTTTGCTATTAATTTCTAAGAATTTGAAAAACGTCATTGAAAGGGAGAGGCTCATTCATTCCTCGCACAGGGTGTGTGTGCATGCTATTGTACTGGTTCCCACATTCCTAATCTCTCTTGGAGATTATCAATTCCCTCCCTAATTACACATGGAGGAGTAGGAACACCCTAAGAAGGAATGACAGGGGTGAAGTGGAAAAAGTGAGATCCAAAACTGTCTAATAATAAAAACATTCAGCCTTTCAGCCTCAATTTAATCAACGATGGTTGGCAAACTTCAATTATGCCAATCTAAACCCTGTTTACACCTTGCACGCACACACACATACAAAACACAGCACTCTGTGAATGCACAGGGAGAATACTGTTTATATAACTAGTACCAAGTAAGAAAACAAAAAGTATGTTTATACCTAAAATAAATATCTGAATTTGGCAAATTATTTTCCATTGCATTTCCTTAGCAATGCACCATAATTTAATACAGCGAGAATCACGCGATCGTTCTCGGATAAATTCCAAAATGAGATCTGGTTTTAAACAAAAAGATTAAAGATCAGCAACATTGAATAGGAAAAAGTTATTCAATGCCAAACCTTATAATACAGTGTTTTCCTTGAGTGAGCTGCAAAGGCTTTGTGCCTGTGTATGGCACAATTACAATAGGTAATCCGACCTTTGACTCTGTTTTGTTTTGTTTGTATCATGCAGGCTTTGTGACATACCCTATAGTTGGTATAATATCATTGTGACATACCCCAGAATACATCAGAGAGTAACATTAGCAGGGAAGCAGTGACAGACCTGAATCCGATCTCGCTGGGTTGGTCGAGGGACTTTGCATTCCATTGCTTTATTAAAGGGAAGAGTTTAAAATAAAGTGAGCAGTATTTGGAAGCAGAGGGATGGGGCAGTCTGGAGAATGATAGCCATTGATGTCATCATTAAACCTGTCTTGTGATTTATTAAAGGTTGACCTACCCTTATGCTATTGCAGCCAATAAATAATTTTGACTGTACAAAGCTATCACTTTCACACAGCTTATTCATGCCAGGGAACTGTTTTGTACAGTAGTTGCCTTTTCATGTAGCCTGGGTCTATTTCAGTGGTTTGTGGCTATATCCTTACCATCACCAAAATAAAATTTAAAACGTTGCACTTGCAAATATATATATATATATACTCAAGGTCGTAGTCAGCTATGAGTCACCCGAAACTGTGCACAGGAAATTCTTCTTTGTAAATGATATTCTTCTAGCTTACATGCTTCTATGATCCTATAAGCATCTATGGCGTGGGAGCTTGCAATAGTTAAAATCTCCACTTTCTATAAAAAGACAGTGACCTATGAGTTCAAAAGCTTGCTTTCACCCCGATCTATCTGCAGAGGAGGTAACTGCAGGTGCTTCGGTTTGGGGGCGCTGTGCATGTGAGATTTTTCAGATGTCTGGACAAATAATTTCCTACAATAATCACCAGAGCACATCTACTGTAAACTGTGTTTAGCCACATCTGTGTGTTTCAGGAGACACATGAATGTCAGTTACATTTTTTTTTTAACTTTTAAGACTGATTTAACTCAAATTTGCTTGTGAGTTACTCTTAACTATTAACAAAATATGAACAAGGTATTTAAACATGACGCACATTATTAGTAATACTGTAATAATGAAGGTTCCTTAATTCCTTAGTGTAACCTTATGTGTAGCAAGGACATAGCCTGCTTCTGCTTAGGTTCTACAGAGGCCAGGGAGTCCAAAGCAATGCTTTCCATGCGTTCCATCAAACTCTTGAGCTGTTTTGACATTTATTTTCATTAACTGCGACCTTTAAAGGAATTCAATCTCTTTTTTGTTGCTTCATCTGTATGATTAGCTACAAAGCCCACTAAGTTTAAAACTGTACAATGCACTAGTAAAACCTCATCTTGAATATTGTGTGCAGTTCTTGGCACCTCGCTATAAAAAAGATATTGCTGCTCTAGAAAGAGTGCAAAGAAGAGCGACTAGAATTATTCAGGGTTTAAAACGCATGTCATATGCAGACAGGCTAAAAGAAAAAAAATTGAATTTGTTCAGTCTTGAACAATGAAGACTATGCGGCGATCTGATTCAAGCTTTAAAAATTCTAAAAGGTATTGACAATGTCGACCCAAGGGACTTTTTTGACCTGAAAAAACAAACAAGGAACAGGGGTCACAAATGGAAATTAGACAAAAAGGCATTCAGAACAGAAAATAGGAGGCACTTTTTTACACAGAGAAATTGTGAGGTCTGGAATCACTCCCCAGTAATGGTTATTGAAGCTGACCCCTGGGATCCTGAGATCAATCAGCTACTAGGAACCAGATGAGCTTAGATGGGCCGAATGGCCTCCTCTTGTGAACTTTTTTATGTTCTTATGTTCTTAGGTAAAGGGAGAACTCAAAAGTAAATGCAGACTCATACTGCTCTTGGAGATTTTGATGAACATTTTAATTGACCTAAATATTAGTCATTCTCTTACCCACATTTTGTATCTTATCTTATGACATGATGAACGTTGAGAGCCAGCAGGATGCTATCTTTGACAAGACACAACAAATACTGCAATGCATCAAGGATCAATATGTATGATAATCACCACACAGAACTAAGTATCTTCTGTTGTTTATAGGTCCCTTTGTGGCTTTACAGTGTTTAATAACTGTAAGAATTAGCCCATAGGTTACACTTGTATACCTCACACTCTCTGGGTCCTTTTGCCATCATGTTAATTTCTCTAAATCTGCCTACAATTGATTGAGCAAGGAAACCCTTTTTACATGATGGACAGCCAAATATAGTCCAGAAATAAATCCTGTATGGGCATCTTCTGGTTTAAAAGGGGGTTTGGTGTACTTTAGAGGATGCTCTGAAGGTTAAGCTTCTGAATAAGTTTTGTATTCTTAGGATATTAAATGTAATCTCTAAGACCTTCTAGGTACTTGCTTTTTCAGGATTTTTTGATTTGGTGATTCCTGCACAGTAAGATGGGCTAAGACTACACAATATAACCAGAGATTCTTGATAATTATTTTTAGTTAGGGTTTCAAGTTTTGTTTTTTGTTCAGTTGCCATGTGTACCACACTCTTTGCTATAGTGCCCACGTTACCCACTTCCACAAACGTGCACAATGTGGAAATGGTCAAATTAAATTACTTTAATTGTTGCAACTACAGTACAGTTAAATTGCAGTTTATTCACAGTCTGCTTTGGTCTTTACTGATTTACTGCATTTTCTGTACCCTTAACCTGATCAGTATTAAATTACAAACATTAAAAAAGGCATTTGAACTCATTCCAAAAAAATATATACACATGAAATAGACACATTTGCTGAGCATATTTTAGTTTTTTTTATGATTTACCTGGATGATTTAAAATAGTTTCAGTGTTACTATTGCTGCCACCTTGTGGTATGAATAAGGTGGTCCGCTACGATTACATTGAATAGTTTTGTTGGTGTCTACAAGGTCATCCACAGCAATTTATTTATTTATTCTACCCAAATGGGTGTGATAACTTGGGTTTCCCTGCGGTATTGTCAAGTTCCCAAGATAAATAGGAAATTATGACCAGAAGTCTGGGTACCGAGTGGAGGGTCTTGATATGTATTTCTTAATTTTGATTGAGGTCTAAATAGAGTCTTAGGTCCTTTTCGAAATAAACGGTAGACCGACACGTGGTTTCATTTTTCGCGTTGGCGTCTCCTCAGTATTGGCAAATCCAGCGGGGAACGACACGCTCGCTTTCAGCCGGTAGCCGTCATGAGCACCCCTACGGATTTCTTCACATCGACCGAGACCCAGGTCACTCAGTCTCGTCTGTGTAGTCCGCCGCCTTGATCCCAGAGGGCGGTAGATCGAGAAATCTCTCTCGCGTTCCGTGGGTTCGGAGGATGCCCCACTGAATATTCAAGTCTCCTGCTGTCGTGGAATTTGCTACAAGGGGGACATACTATTGGACATTCCAAATTGATGAGAAAATCAGGGGTAAAATAATTGGCCACACTAAATAAAAATAAATAAAAATGATTTGCCATCCTGGACTTGAGACCATCCACAGGACTGAGAAAACAAAAAAAAAAACTAAAATCACCATGTTGATGCTTATTATTATACTTTAAAGTAGCAAATATTGCTCTACTGTTACTTTCTGATATTGAGTCACTTCCTGTGATGTAGGTTACATTGCAGCTAGACAGAAATTGACAGGATTAAAAAGAATAGTAATAATAAAAAAATGTCATTGTAAGAAAAGGTGATAATGGATCAGTATTAATAAGAATAGA